>NC_139465.1:14527500-14645000 GCF_057233095.1 Heloderma suspectum | reverse complement strand
TTTCCCACAACTTTCAGCTGATTTATATCCCCCCCCCCCCAGCATATACATTGATAAAAGACTGCTTAAAGGCAATGTGGTCATATGTTTCAGTATGATTGTATGTAGGGTTGTTTCAAGTTGGTGGTGTTTTAGCAATGCACAGGAGCATGAATGTGCATTGATAAAATGCTGCACAAAAAGAAGCTTGATTCAATGAAACACACATTCACACCAAGTTTGTGACTTCTTCTTTTCCAGAAGGTATGTGTCAATACACATGTATGCCTCAGTGACACGGGGGGATGGGGACATGTAAATGAACTGAGGAAACTAAAATATATGTAATACATTCTCTAATGCTGCAATTAATGTGAGGAATACTAGTTAAGCTGGAATTCAGGACATGTGGATTGAAGTGCAGAGCAAGCTAAAGAAACAAGAAAGGAACACAATGGGGGAAATCCTCTCATCCCCAGTGCCTGGTGCGAGGTGGCATCCATGGTCAGCTACCAGGGCCCAGCGTCTCAGGAGGTCTCGCTTCTGATGCCTTCCCTGGGTCCTCCTTTTAAAATATCCTAGATTCTTCTTTCAAGCAGGGAGCCACTGCTTTAATTTCCCACAACCCCCCTGAGCAAACCTGGGGCATTGTAGGAAATGAAGGTGGCAGGTAGACCCAGCTACCCCAGCACTGATGATGGCCACGGAGTCCAGTTGGGGGCTCGAGCTCAATGGATTACTGCCAGCTTGTCCCCCTCCCCCAGACTGGGGGAACCGCCATGCTTGCCTGATGGTGTCTATCTGAAAAACTGCTCAGTCCAAGTCGGGTGTAAAGATAGGGAACCATCGGAAGGAAGAGTGGGGCTTTGAAGTTGCACAGAATGGGGCTTTCTCAATGGCTGTGCCCAGGCTCTAGAATGGCTTTCCTAGGGAGGCCCATCTAGCCCTGTCTCCGATGGTCTGGTAGGGCCTTCCTGTTCAGACAGGCCTTTGACCTGATAATCTGTCTGCTCTTGGCTGGAATTTTTAACTGCTCTTTTTCATATTTTTTAAACACGTGTTTTTATTATATTGTAATTTAATGCTTTATTGATGTTAGCAGACTTAGGCACCTTATAGGACAGAAAGGGGGGGCAGAAATTTAAATGATAAAATAAAAACAACTGATGCCTTATTACAGAGGGGAAGCAGCCCTTTGGAATTCCTAGATGTGAGGTAGCTGTGTGCCCTTGAGATCAACCTAGTGCTGTGTGCCCTTGAGATCAACCTAGTGCTGTGTGCCCTTGAGATCAACCTAGTGCTGTGTGCCCTTGAGATCAACCTAGTGCTGTGTGCCCTTGAGATCAACCTAGTGCTGTGTGCCCTTGAGATCAACCTAGTGCTGTGTGCCCTTGAGATCAACCTAGTAGCTGTGTGCCCTTGAGATCAACCTAGTGCTTGCACCCTCAGGTAAGAGCTTGGTTTTGTTCTCCAAAACAAAATCTTGAGTTTTTCTGGGAGCTTTATTCGCATTATATCACCACCAACCAAAATTCTGCCATTTTAACACACACTTGGGTTTAATGGAATCGATTCTTTTACTTTTAGATCTAACAGCTGGTTGGTATTTTATTTTGCGAAGTCTTTGGAGACACTCATTGATTTTCACCAGAGCTGTTTGCTGTTTTCTTCAGTCAATATTGTCACATAATGAAAAACTTGACTCAGCTGGCTGGATCCGGCAACATGCTTGATTCAGAACAGAACCACGTAGCAACCCCTCTTTAACAAAGAATGCCATTTCCTCCCTACATGTATCAGAAGTGCTCTGGAGGAATAGTTCTTGACTCTTTCAAAAACAAATGTGTGTTCTACCGAGAGAGCAGTTACCAGTGACTCCTTGATTTACAGAAATGGCCCTTCTATCGCTATACTGTATTTTCATTTAATGCTCTGTGCCAGTGGGTTTCCAGCTGCCAACTCTCAGGAGACACTTTCTACATTGATTTGTTGATCTACCAACAAACTCCTGAGTATCTGGCTTAGAATCCCTATATACTGAAGGGCATTTTGGCCTTGATTGCACGTTCTCCATTTGTGGTGGACACCAGCCTGTCCTGTTGGGCTGAATTCATAGAATCATAGAATAGTAGGGTTTGAAGGGACATCGAGTCCAACCCCCTTCTCAATGCAGGAACCGAAGTCAGAGCATCCCTGAAGATGGCTATCCAGCCTTGTCTTGAATGCCTCCAGTGTGGGAGAGCCCACTACCTCCCTAGGTCATTGGTTCCATTGTCGTACTGATCTAACAGCCAGGAAGTTTTTCCTGATGTTCAACTGGAATCTGGCTTCCTGTCACTTGAGCCCATAATTCCGTGTCCGTCACTCTGGGATGATCAAGAAGAGATCCTGGCCTTCCTCTCTGTGACAACCTTTCAAGTACTTGAAGAGCGCTGTCATATCTCCCTTCAGTCTTCTCTTCTCAAGGCTAAACATGCCCAGTTCTTTCAGTCTCTCCTCATAGGGCTTTGTTTCCAGTCCCCTGATCATCTTTGTTGCCCTCCTCTGAACCGTCTCCCGTTTGTCTGCATCCTTCTTAAAATGTGGTGCCCAGAACTAGGCACAGTACTCCAGATGAGGCCTAACCAGTGCTGAGTAGAGGGGAATTGTTGCCTACTAAGGTGGCCACTTGTAAATCATCAAAGCTGCAGGTACGCATCACCAAAAAAGAGGACAAAAGATCACACTGATTTGCATAAAAGTGCATATGCAAATGTATATGTATACATGCAAATTTAGAAAGAATATTTATAATTTCAGTAGAAATACAGTAGAATCATAGAATCATAGAATAGTAGGGTTGGAAGGGGCCTACAAGGCCATCGAGTCCAACCCCCTACTCAATGCAGGAATCCAAGTCAGTACATCACAACATAGTGTTGAAGACTGTGACTAGGTGACCTGTGTGCTGTAAAGTGATACACATTGGGGCAAAAAATCCCAACTTCAAGTGTAACCTAATGGGATCTCAGTGACTGACTAGTGGTGGTGACTGATCAAGAAAATGGTGACTGACCAAGAAAGAAGTCTTGGGGTTGTGGTGGACAGCTCGATGAAGATGTCAGCCCAGTGTGTGGCTGCTGTAAAAAAGACAAATTCCGTGTTAGGCATAATTTGAAAAGGAACAGAGATTAAAACCGCCAATATCATACTGCCCCTATACAAATCTATGGTGCGACCACACTTGGGATACTGTGTACAGTTCTGGTCACCACACCTAAAAAAAGATATTGTAGAACTGGAAAAAGTGCGGAGGGGGGCAACTGAAATGATCAAGGGGCTGGAGCAACTTCTGTATAGGGATGTTAGAGAATTCTGCCACGGACTCCAATGAGCTGTCCCCCCCCCCCATGAAATTTTCCTGGGATGAACTCTACCTGGAGTCAGCTGGTCTGGTCCATCCACTGCCCCAGTCTGTGGCCGTGAATGGCTGCCCCGGTCTGTGGCCGCCATTTGCCTCCCTGCGTTAGCCGTGATAGGCTACGTAAGCATTTATGTAGCCTATCACGGCAAAGAGCAGGGACGCAAATGGCATCCGCCATGCCATTTGCATCGCTACTTTTTGCCGTAATAGGCTATGTAAATACTTACGTAGCCTATCAGGCCTAACGCAGGGTCGCAAATGGTGGCCGCTATGCCATTTGCGTCCCTACATTAGCCATGATAGGCTGCATATATATTTATGTAGCCTATCACGAAAAGAGCAGGGATGCAAATGGTGCAGCGGGCGCCATTTGCGTCCCTGCTCTTTGCTGTGATACGCTACATAAATATATATGTAGCCTATCAAGGCTAACGCAGGGACGCAAATGGCACCCGCTACACCTGACGCCATTTGTGTAGAGATGTATGAAAATTCCACCACGGATCTCGGGGAGGCTGAATTTCAGCGCATTTGGCCCCCCAAAATTGGTGGTGGAACGGCTGGCCCCCCCACCCCCCCGGGACAAGACTTACCTTGGGCGGATCTTCCAGGCGGCGGCAGCTCTGGTGGCGGCTCCGGCGGCGGTTCGGCGGCGGTTCGGCGGCGGCGGCTGTGGCAGCCAGTCTTCCGACCAGCTGCCGCCACCACCATTTCCAGTTAAAAAAACACAAAACGTGATAGGCTACGTAAAGATTTACGTAGCCTATCACGGCTAGGTTTAAAAAAAAAAACCATGATAGGCTATGTAAATCTTTACGTAGCCTATCACGGCTAGGTTTTTTTAAAAAACCTACGTAAATCTTTACGTAGCCTAGCCTATCACGGCTGACTTTAAAAAAACCCCAAAAAACACACGTACGCAAATGGCGGCGGCCATGGCCGCCGCCATTTGCATTCCTTATTTTGGCACGTCTTAGTCTACGTAAACATTTATGTCTACGCTATTTGTGTTCCCCTTATTTTCGCCGTCTTAGTCTACATAAATGTTTACGTAGATTAAGACGTGCAAAAATAAGGAACGCAAATGGCGGTGCCCATGGGCACCGCCATTTGCGTATGCACGTTTTTTTCTTTTAAATCAGCTATGATAGGCTACGTAAACATTTACGTAGCCTATCAGAGTGTTTTTTTAAAAATCTAGCCGTGATATGCTATGTAAATCTTTACGTAGCCTATCACATTTTAATTTTTTTTTAACTGGAAATGGCGGTGGCAACAGCCGGTTGGAAGACCGGCTGCTGCTGCCGAACCACCGCCAAACTGCCGCTGGAGCCGCCACCTCCAGGAAGATCCGCCCAAGGTAAGTCCCATCACGGGGGGGCAGGGGGGGCAGACCGTTCCGCCACCGATTTCAGGGGGCTGAATGCACTGGCATTTGGCCTCCCCGAGATCCGTGGTGGAATTCTCTGACATCCCTACCTGGAGGAGCTACACAAGCTGACTGGCTGAGGTGGCCTGGGAGAGCCAGGGCCTGCAGGAGAAGCTACCACCACCCAGGGAAGGGGCGTGCCTGCTGCTGCACCGCTGCCACCACCACTATCACCACCATGGACTCCTGCCTGGCAGTATTTTAAAGGGGATTTTTTAAATTGTTTTTTTTTTAATTTTGGGGGGAGTCTGTTGTGTTTCTAGGTGTGGGTAGCCTGCCTGATAGGCAGGAGTGAGGGGGCATGTGTCCACCTGACGGAGGCAGTAGGGGGAGTGTTGGGGGCCAGAACATACCGAGGCTGGGCGGCAGGCACTGGCAGAGTGCTAGAAGCAGCCATGCCAGCTAAGGGGGACAAGGGAGAGATGTGTAATACCTGTCCCCTGTTCTGGGCCTGTCCAGAGCCAAAGGATGGCTGAGGGAGGTGTGACTCCATCCTCTGGCCTTTGTTTGCTTAGGGATGGGGGAGAATTTCTCCCCAAAACTTTGGGGGGCCGAGTGCCAATGTATTCGGCCCCCCGAAGTAGTTTCGGGGAGAAATTCTCTGCCCCCCGCCCCCCCCCAGGATGGGACTTACCTTTCCCGAATGTCGCTCCCGGTGGCGGGTCGCAGCGGCGGTTCGGCAGGGCTTCGACAGGGGCGGGGGCGGCAGCCGCCATTCCAAGAAAAGTAAAAAAAAAAAACGCCCCCGTGATAGGTTATGTGACGATTTACGTAGCCTATCACGGCTAGATCTGCAAAGTCAGCCGTGATAGGCTACGTCAATCGTCACGTAGCCTATCACGGGTGACTTAAAAAAAAAAAAAAAAAGCGCGTACGGCTAATGGCGGCCCCCATAGGGAGCCGCCATTCGCGTTCCTTATTTGGTCACTGTAGTCTACGTAAATCTTTACGTAGACTACGACGACCAAATAAGGAACGCGAATGGCGGCTCCCTATGGGGGCCGCCATTTGCGTACGCACTTTTTTTTTTTTAAGTCACCCGTGATAGGCTACGTGACGATTGACGTAGCCTATCACGGCTGACTTTGCAGATCTAGCCGTGATAGGCTACGTAAATCGTCACATAACCTATCACGGGGGCGTTTTTTTAAACTTTTTATTTCGCGGCCGGGCAAGGCGAGGCGCCTCCTCCCCGGCCTGAATTTCGGCCGGGCGAGGCGGGAAGCCTCCCCGCCGGCCTGAATTTCGGCTGGGCGAGGAGGGAAGCCTCCACCCCCGGCCTGAACTTTGGGGGGAGCAGCGAAGCGCCTCCCCCCCACCGCGAAGCAAGCTGCGAGACCAGGTAAGTGACTTTCGTGCACCCCTACGTTTGCTGCTCTGCAATGCCAGGTCTGTTACCCAGAAAACATCCCTCATCCATGACATGATCCTGGACGAGGGTGCAGACCTGGCATGTATTACAGAGACCTGGCTGGCTGAGGCCTCTGCTCCAACTCTGGTGGCCATGTGTCCAGCCGGATTTTCATATGCACAACAGCCAAGGGCTGGGGATTGGGGAGGGGGAGTGGCTGTTATCTACCGGAAGTCCTTGGTCTCCACCAGACCCCCTCTCCAGGAGACCAAGGTTGCTGAGTGCATGTACTGGAGGTTGGGCCCAAAGGGCAGTCTGGGGATTCTGCTCATGTACCTCCCACCCCGCTGCACAACTGACTCCCTGGCCAAGGTGCTTGAGGTGGTCTCTGATGTGCGCGTGCAGTCCCCTTGTTGGTGTTGGGGGACTTCAACAAACATTCGGGGGCCGTCCTCACAGGGGCACCTCGGGACTTCATGGAGACCATGTCTTCCTGGGAGCTGCACCATATTCCAACTGGGCCCACCGATGTAGGTGGTCATGCATTAGACCTTGTGTTTGTTTCTGGAGAAGCGGGGAGTGATCTGGAAGTCAGGGGTATATCCACCCCCCCCTTGTCATGGTCAGATCACTATCTGGTGATGTTAGACTTCTCGGTTCCACAACCCCTCCGCAGGGGTGGAGGACCCATCAAAATGGTATGCCCCAGGAGTCTTATGGATCCAAATGGATTCCTGAACGTGCTTGGGGATTCTCTGGAGCATGCCAACAGCCACTCAGTCGAGACCCTGGTGGTGGCTGGAATGCCGCAATCACTGGGGCATTAGATCGGTTGGCTCCAAAATGCCCTCCCCCCCAAACAGGTCTCGGACTGCACTATGGTTCAATCCGCAGTTATGAGCTCTGAAACAGGAGATGAGATGGCTAGAGCACTGGTGGTGGAAGTCTCACTCCAAAGATGATCAGACACGGGCTAAAGCTGTATCTTCAGCCTATCACGTGGCGGTGAAGGCAGAAAAAAAGGAATATTATGCTGTCTCTATCGCGTCTGCAGAGTGCTGTCCCAGGCAGCTGTTCCAAGTGGTCCGGAGCCTGGTCGGTCCAGTTGCTCCAGAACCAGTGGAGCATTGTAAGGTTTCCTGTGAGGCCTTGGCAAGGCACTTTGCAGATAAAATTGATCAAATTAGGAGTGTTATTCCGTGTGCTGTGGATACAGTTAGTGAGCAAGAGGCAGTCTGTGGCAAACCAGTTTTGTGGGATCAGTTCCAGCTTCTTCCTTCTGATAAAGTGGACAAGGTGCTTTCATCTGTAAGGCTGACCACCTGCTTACTTGATCCTTGCCTATCTTGGCTCATTATGGGTAGGGATGTCAGAGAATTTCGCCACGAATCTCGGGGAGGCCGAATGCCAGCGCATTCAGCCCCCCGAAATTGGTGGTGAAACGGTCTGCTTCCCCGCCCCCCGGGACAGGACTTACCTTGGGCGAATCCTCCTGGTTGCGGCAGCTCCGGCAGCAGCTCCGGCAGCGGTTCGGCGGCGGTGCGGCGGCGGCGGCTGCGGTGGCAGGTCTTCCGACCAGCTGCCACCGCCGCCATTTCCAGTAAAAAACAACAACAACAACAAAACGTGATAGGCTACGTAAAGATTTACGTAGCCTATCATGGCTAGATTTTTAAAAAATACCGTGATAGGCTACGTAAATGTTTAGATAGCCTATCACAGCTGAGTAAAAACAAAAACAAAAAACTGCACATACGCAAATGGCGGCACCCATGGGCGCCACCATTTGCGTTCCTTATTTTGGCTCATCTAGTCTACATAAACATTTACGTCTATGCTATTTGCGTTCCCCTTATTTTCGCCGTAGTCTACGTAAATGTTTATGTAGACTAGACGTGCCAAAATAAGGAATGCAAATGGCGGCGCCCATGGGCGCCGCCATTTGTGTACGCGCGTTTTTTTGTGTTTTTTTTTACTCAGCCGTGATAGGCTACGTAAACATTTACGTAGCCTATCACAGCTGACTGCAGGGATGCAAACGACGGCGGCTACGGCTGCCTCCATTTGCGGCCCGGCTGGCCAGGATTCGGGGGTGGAGGGACGGAGCGCCTCCCCCCCGGCCAGAATTTCGGGGGGGAGGGACGGAGTGCCTCTCCCCCTGGCCAGAATTTCGAGGGGAGGGACGGAGTGCCTCCCCCCCACCGTGAATCAAATTTCGATACAGGTAAGTGACTTTCGTACTGCAGAGAGAGACTGGGTGAGGGGATCAGGGCGGTGGTGAACACCTTCCTTGAGGAGGGAGTGATGCCATCAGCCCTCAAGGAGGCAGTGATAAGACCGCTCTTAAAGAAGCCCTCCTTGGATCCCCAAGTCCTGAACAACTTTTGCCCAGTCTCAAATCTGCCATTTTTGGGCAAGGTGATTGAGTGGGTGGCGGCGATGCAGTTGAAGGCACACTTGGAAAAAGCTGATTATCTAGATCCATTTCAATCGGGCTTCAGGCCTGGGCATCGGACAGAAACGGCCTTGGTCACCTTGGTGGATGATATGAGGAGGGCTCTGGATAGGGGCGAATGCTCCTTCCTTGTTCTCCTTGACCTCTCAGCGACTTTTGATACCGTTGACCACTGTATCGTCCTGGACTGCCTGGAGGGGTTGGGAATTGGAGACACCGTATTGCGGTGGTTCCGGTCCTTCCTCTCTGGCTGGTACCAGAGGGTAGCACTGGGAGAGAAGCTTTCGGGCCTGTGGCTGCTCACTGGGGTTCCACAGGGTTCCATCCTTTCCCCGATGCTATTTAACATCTATGTGAAGCCACTGGGGGCTATCATCAGGAGGTTTGGGGTGCAGTGTCATCAGTATGCGGATGACACGCAGCTCTACCTCTCATTCAAATCTTCACCAAGGTTGGCCATAGAATCCCTGTCCAAATGTCTGGAGACGGTGAGTGGCTGGGGGTCATTTTGGACTCCCAGCTGTCCATGGAGGCTCAGGTGTCAGCTGAGAGCCAGACAGCACTGTACCAACTCCATCTGATATGGCGGCTGCGCCCCTACCTTCCCGAACATCTGCTCCCATTGGCAGTACATGCCCTGGTCTCCTCTCATTTAGACTAGGTCTCCTCTCATTTAGACTACTGTAATGCGCTCTACGTGGGGTTACCCTTGAAGACGGTTTGGAAGCTGCAGCTGGTACAGAACATGGTGGCTCGCCTGATTAAAGGCAGCCGCTGGCAAGATCACATAACTCCAGTGCTGAAGGAGCTGCACTAATTACCACTTGTTTTCCAGGCGAAATGCAAGGTGTTGGTTTTGATACCCTTTAAAACCCTATATGGTTCCAGCCCAGCCTATCTCAAGGAGCGCTTCCAGCAACACCAGATAGGCTGCTCAACAAGATCAGCCTCGGATGGCCTTCTTTCTGTCCCATCAGCCAGGACAGCTAGGCTGGTGAGGATGAGGGAGAGGACCTTCTCTGTGGTGGCCTCTACTCTGTGGAACTCCCTCCCTAGGGAACTCTGCCATACCCCCTCTTTAATGAGCTTCTGCCACGCAATAAAAACGTGATTGTTCAGGCAGGCATTTGGGGTTGATTAGGGTAATTTTAGAAATGTGATGTTTTTAATGTTTAATTTTGTTGTTCTGAACTGTTTTTAATGTTGTACATTGCCCAGAGTGGCTGGGTGACCAGCCAGATGGGTGATTGATTGATTGATTGATTAATTAATTAATTAATTAATCTGCCCATCCTTACTCCTGTATGAGGGAAAATTACAACAGCTGAGATTGTTTAGCTTGGGAAAAAGGAAAGTACGGGGAGACATGGTAGAGGTGTAAAAAAATATGCATGGTGTGCAGAATGTGGACAGGGAGACATTTTTCTCCCTCTCTCATAATACTAGAGCCCAGGGTCATCCCATGAAGCTGATTGGTGGGAGATTCAGGACATATAAAAGGAAGAACTTCTTCACCAGCTCATAGTTAAACTCTGGAATTCGTTACCAGAAGAAATAGTGATGGAGACAATTTGGCTCGTTTTAAAAGGGGTTTAGACAAATTCCTGGAGGAAAAAACTATCAATGGCTACTAGTTCTGATGCCTCTATGCCACTTCCAGTACCAGAGGCAGAATGCCTATGTACACCAGTTGCTGGGGAGCATGGGCAGGAGGTTGCTGTTACACTCATGTCCTGCTTGTGGGTTTCCTGTGGGCAGCTGGTTGGCCACTGTGGGAACAGAATGCTGGACTAGATGGACCCTTGTTCTGATCCAGGAGGGCTCTTCTCATGTTCTTACATTCTTTGGGCAGTCCGCTACCTGGGTGCAGTGGATGGGCAATTTCAAGGCCCAGGTCTTCCTTCTGGAGGTTCTTTATCTTTATACTGGACTTGGACCGGACATACCTTCAAATAGAGGACATCTTCAAAATGGAGGACCGTCTTCTGAAAAAGAGGACAGATGGCTACCCTGTGCCGTACATAAACTGTGAATCCACCATTGTTGTTGTTTATTCGGTCAGTCGCTTCCGACTCTTTGTGACTTCATAGACCAGCCCACGCCAGAGCTTTCTGTCGGCTGTCGCCACCCCCAGCTCCCCCAAGGTCGAGTCCGTCACCTCCAGAATATCATCCATCCACCTTGCCCTTAGTCGGCCCCTCTTCCTTTTGCCTTCCACTTTCCCTAGCATCAGCATCTTCTCCAGGGTGTCCTGTCTTCTCATGATGTGGCCAAAGTACTTCAGTTTTGCCTTTAAAACTGAATCCACCATAGAAGATGCTATTGTTGCTGACCAGACAGATGAATATGTTTCCTGGTCTAACCAAAATTTTATCCTCTTGGCCAGTTGTCAGATAATGCCAGATGCCAAGTCAGAAAGAAAGAAAAAAATCCAGCCAAGTCATGCCTCGTGTTCCTGTGCATTGCTGCGGACAAAATCACTGAGTGTGGCCATGGCCAATGGATGCATTTGTCATGTATAGTTGTGTGCAAATGGGCACCTCACCTTCCCTGAGATGAATACCTGTCACTGGGGAACAACAGCAAGAGAGGCCTGTTGCCCTGATGTCCTGCTTAGAGAGGTCTTTGGTCTGATCCAGCAGGAGTCTTCTTAATTTCTTGAGGAACTTCCCATGACTCCACTCCATTCATGAGGTACTTCTCCATGTTTCCCTGCCATCAGAAGTGGAGCAGGTGTGCAGGAGAGCGGAGACTTTTCCACTGTGGCACCCAGATTGTGGAGTGGAGGTGCACCTGACCCCATCACTGTTCACTTGAAGACTGCATTATATCAGCAAGCTTTGTAGACATGTTGCCTCCTTGAATATGGCTCCCATTTGCTACTGTTTTTTCCCCCTTTGTATTTAGATCTTGCTTTTATATTACATGTTGTTGTGCTTTGTTATTATATATATTGTAAGCTACCTTGAGTGTATTGTAGACAGAAGGCCAGGGTAATATACATGAAATCATTATCGTTAGGAAAACATAGAAAGCGGCTTTATGCCATTTAAGTCGCCCCCCCCAATCTAGGCAGTG
Source organism: Heloderma suspectum (assembly GCF_057233095.1). Classification (NCBI taxonomy): domain Eukaryota; kingdom Metazoa; phylum Chordata; class Lepidosauria; order Squamata; family Helodermatidae; genus Heloderma; species Heloderma suspectum. Next base: position 14,633,305 of record NC_139465.1, on the reverse strand, counting down.
CTGCACACTCTGGCAGCAGCTCTCTAGGACAGACGTTCCCTACATGGTACCCATGGATGCTATGGTGCCTGTGGGTATTTCCAACGGTGCCTGCAAAGGTTTCCACAACCTTCCCCCTTCAAAAAAGTTGTTGTTGTTTGTTTTGTTTTTCCTGTGTGCTGACTTGGACTTCTGAGCTCTCGCAGCTCTTCCTCTGGCTACGTATGATAAAAGGGTCTGCCAAATTAATGCTTATTGAATAATTTCACAGCACATTATCCTCAATGAAACTCCAATGAGCTGGCCTCTCTGTAGCCAAGCGGCGAGACTTAGCAAGGCACTAAAAATGCATTTTAGCCAATCAAAAATAACTGGCATTATATAATCACAACCTCCTCCTTCAAGAAATAGGCTTCTGAAAGGCCATAAAGCATACATAATTATAGGCTGAAGCACACTAAAAATATAGCCCGAACCACACATACCATGAAGCGTAACTCTCTGACTTCATCATAATCCTTCTTCCTTGTATTTCCCAGCCTACTCTTATGCTCTTCACAGTCCCTATTTAACAAGGACAGTCCCTATTGTGGGGCACCTTCCCTATGGACAAAGAGGGAGAGGCCACGGTGGAGGAATCACCAAATCCCCAGCTCTGTTGGGCTCATGCTGACAGGATGGAAGGTATGTGCGTGTGGATTTTCCCCTCCGCCCACCTTCCCCCCCGATTTTCCATTCTCTTGGGGTGCTTGCAGATGTGTGCGTGTGTGTAGGGGGGGTCCTAGAACTTAGAGCCAGAAGCCCCCCCCCAATGCACAAGTCTCCCCCAAAATGCACATTTTCAAGCTTTAGCCTATGAAGGAAATGTGCATTTTTGCCTGATGTTTTTTTAAAAATTTTACATATTTTTCTAAATTTGCATAAAATTCTGGAAAGTATAAAAAAGGGTCTGCAAGTCCATGGAATCAATGCAACTTGGTAAAGTCGCTGCGGAATCTCTGGTCAGAGTCACAGAAGACTGAACTCATTTGATTCTGTTATGTGGATTTCTCTTACATCCCTACCTGGGGCCCCTGTAAAGTTCCATGAATGATGCAGAACAATGATGTGATAAAAGGCTACTGTGGGTGCATGCAAGGCCTCCGTGGGAGGGAAAATAAGGATACCAGCTCCAGGGCTGATGGACCTTCCCTCCTGTTCTGGAGGTATGTTGGGAAAATGGGAGTGGAATGGAATCTGCACCTAGGTTGCCCTGTTTTGCCATTACTGCCATTGGAGCACTGGCGATGAGACAGCAAGAGTGGCAGAGGTTTCTGTGCCTGCAATGGTGAGGCCACCCATGGACCTTCTCCTTCATAGGCAGAGGGAGATCCACTCTATCCCATGCCTCCTGGAATGCCCTTCAAAGGACCATCAGATTGCAGAGAAAAAATGTGTAATTTCAAAACATCTTCACAATTCATGTGTACATTTGGGAAAATATGCATGAAAATACACACAAATATTCATGCGAAAAGAAACACGCACACTCCCAGCTGGCAATCTGATATGGACGTGAGCTGGAATGAGCTCCAAGGTGGAACCCCGATGAACTCAAGCGTTGCTGCTGATTCACACATCTCTAGGAAACATGCCTAGGATTTCATTGTATGATGATCATTTATCCATCAGTATCATGAGAATCCTCCAAGGAACCCAAGGTTTATTTAATAAATTAAGGGCACAATCCTGTGTATGTTGAGACAGAAAAAAGACCTACAACTCCCAGCGTGGCCAACCATCTTTTGCATGTTTAGAGGTTTTTCTGTCTAAACATGCGGAGGATAGCACTGTAAGGGCACAATCCTATCAGGAGAGGTGGCCTCCTCTGAACCGCTTATCCAGTGCAGGGCAGGAGCAGTGCAGAGGGGATCATCCCCTCCATGCTTCAGCCGCCCTGCATTTGTGGCTAGACAGCCGATTTTGGTTGTCTAGCTGCAGGAAGTCGGAGTGGGGGGGACGCTGGACGACGCATAGGAGGTGTCGGAATGGCACTTCTGCCCTCCTTGCCCCCAGGAATGCCCCGTTTTCACTGCTCAGTGCTCCTCTTCTGAGTGTGGAGCACAGGGGTGATCCGCGCTGCCCATGAGGCCGTGCATAGGGCGTGGAGGTCGGTTCCCAGGAACCGACCTATCCTATGGCCGTCTAGCTGCCGACTAGTGATTGAACTGTTAGGACACAATCCTATGCATATTAAGACAGAAAAAGTCCTACAACTGCCAGCATGCCCCAGACACCTGGGAATTGTAGGACTTCTTTCTGTCTAAATATGCATTGGATTGCAGCCTTAATGTGTTCACTTACTGAATGTACATATCACCTGTCTTCTCCAGAAAAGGGGTCCTCCAGTAGGGAAGGATGAATCTTTCAGTTTCGCTTCCTCCCTTATTCAATTTTTTTTTTTAAACTCGCTTTCTTTCCATCCCATTTATGAAGAAGGATGCACATTTTGGTAAGTTCTTATCCAGCAACAGAACAAAGTTCTCACCCATCTGCACCAGCCAGATGCAATAGGTGCAGCTTTTCCCAGCATGAAGAGGACCACAGTGCAGTCCCTGCCTGCCAGTGGAGCTGCTAAAGAAGAGGAGCCTGTCAGGAAAAAGAAGTGGCAACCATAATACAACACCACAAACATAGTTGAGTACACAGGGATTCAAACTCAGACTTTGATGACCTAGGTACTCTGGGATTGGGGTCTCTGTCAAATTTGCTTTCTCCCACATTTGACTTAAAAAAAAAAAAAAAACCCTCCCATATTCTTGTCATCCTATTTATGGTGAAATTTGTGAATTTGAGTAAGATCCGCTTTTTAAAAAAACAAACCAAACCAAACTCTCATCCATTCCCACCCTCATGTGACTTGCACAGTTTTATTGTAAAATACCCTTCCAAAACTGCAGCTTTAAAACCCATCAATCACCATTAACAACAGTAAAAGACAGGATTGTTTTTTTGTTTAAAGGCAGCAAAATGGCAAACAGTACCATTCTGACAATGAGAACAGAAGCGTCGGCGGCAGCATCTCTTGGGGGTTTCAGACAAAGGTCTTTCCTGGTGCTACTCAGAGATGTCAGGAATTGAACCTGGGACCTTCTGCATGCAAAGCATGTGAGCTCCTGCTCAACCATGGCCCTTCCTTGATGGCTCTCTGAAGTTCCTATTTTCAGTCAGACCTTCACCCGCTCGCAACAGAAGGCCTAATTTTTTTGTCGGCTGCTTTGAACCCCCCCCCCCGGATGTATTTATTAAAGCTACTGAAGTTTAGCCTATCAGATAAGAGCGTGACGTGGTGGGCAGCTCACATGCCAGAACACACTTCCACTCGGCTTTGCGTTCCTGTGCCAATAACTCTCTCACACTTTGCTAAGAAAAGAAAACATACTCCTAACGGTTCCTATCTGTTTGCGCTCTCCAGAGATCTCTGGCTTACTCTCACTGCCTGCCAGCACGTGGGATAGAGAACTCAGTGCAATCCAGTCTCCCGTTAGCCTGCGTAAACTGTCTTTGGTGCTAACATGTAATTATATTCTCTGCAAAGCGCTTTCAGATGCTCGATGACAAGGAGAGCACTGCAAAGACACAGGCGCTGCCATTGTTTTGCATATTTTCAAGCATCACTGCCAAGCACTTAAATAATGAACTGAGGCCTGTCCAAAAACACACACACACAAAACAAAACATCCCAGAAGAAGGTTTATTTACTTCTTCTTATTTTAAGTTGAAGAAACCCCTTGTAAACCTTGAAGGCTTGAAGTGAACGAGAAAAAAAAAAAGACAGCCTTCCACACTATTTCAAGCTGGCATTGGCACATGTTGCATCGATTAAAAGCTTACCTTCCTCCGCAGCTGGGCACTTCCCCTTTAAAACTTCCCCATTGAACTCGGAAAGCTGTTTCTCCAGCTGGCTGCTTCAGCTGAGAGAGAGAGAGTTCAAGGAGCCATGCCAGTTTTCAGAACACTGGGAAGGCTCGTACTGAAAGCTTAGAGCACGAAACAATGCCGGTCTGATGGAACGCCGGGCTGGAGAGTGCAAAGCTGAGCAAAGGCGCCTTTGTAGACGGCACTTTAAAAAAAAGCAAAAACGGTGGGGTGGAGGGAAGAACCAAAACCCTCAAAAAGTTATGGAAGACAATAGGTGGCTGGACCGTTGTTTATATATATAAAGCTCTCTTGCTCAAGAGCTCCAGGAGGGTCTTGTTTTAAGAACTAATGCCGTCAGCAACTTCTCACTACTCTCAGAATGAAACTGCATACTGTGCTGTGACCACAGGCAAAGCAAGCCCAGCAGCTGTTTGGCTCATTGCTGCAAAGTAGTGTCAGGAAGATCAATTTTGCCAAGGAGAAGTGGGGAGGGAATGGACCCTCCCTCTATTACTTCTTTCTCCCTACAACTCCCCACTTGTTTCTCCACTTGTTAAGGTTCGAGACTCATGTTTGTGATGAAAACAAAAACTCCGGGGGGGGGGGAGAAGGCGGAGAGAGAGAATGGCTGACAGGAGGCAGAGAGTTCTAGGGGAAAAACAGTGGAAAAGCCCCCCTCCACCGAAAATTCTCCACTGCAAATGGTCTTCTGTACTTCCTGCTTTCCATGCCCTCCAGGTGTAGATGCAATTATGGCTAGTCATAGCCCGGTTTGGTCCTGACAAGCCATTGATGCCATATTATCATTTTCAGATGTCCCTTGAAATTTGCATCGTAAGGATACTAATACTAGACTTTTTATACGAACTTACCCAATTCGCACCTCACGAACCTCTATGCGAACCAGAACCTGCTTGCACAGTGGAATAAATGCCTTTCAGTATTTTGCAGTGTAGTTCACAAGTCAAAGAATGCACCAGAAATACACATATACTGAGGAAAAATGCTTACAAAAAATGTGTATATTGGAGAAGGTGTACACAAAAATGCATTAGATTAGGGGGGAATCACTTGCAAAAACTCCACACACCAGGAAACGTGTGCACAAAAATGTGTATGTTAGGAGGAATTTACATGAAAATGCATACACATTTCTCATGCATACTTATTTTTTACAAATTCACAAAATGATAAAGAAATGGGCCAAAATGAAATTATGGTCTGGAAAATCAGAAACTGGGTAAAACCAGAATTAAAAGATTCACCTGTTCCTAAAGGTATATGCTCTAACTATTTCAGTCTGGAAATAGTTACCCAGCATGGCAGAACACTCTTTCTGAATTTTATTTTGCAAATTTCACCCAAATTACCACTGCTAGGTTCATTATTATCAAGTTGGTTGGTATATTAGAGAAAACAAAACACTGAGGCATTATTTTCAATTTTAGATATGAAACAGTGAGTTTTTTGTTTGCTTCAAAAATGATGGATGTATATGGATCTATATACAGCCAGTTATAGATTAACAATTCTGAATTCCATTGGGAAGAACAAAAGGAACTTAATTATTGCATTTCATTCATCAAACCTTTTTAATAAGAATGTCATTACTTAATCCTCTTTGCTTTTTAGCTATGAACAATGGGGCCAGCCTTCTTGTTTTTTTCAGAGTGACCCATGACTGAGAAATTAATGCATAGTTTCAAGGAGGGGTAGGATGGGCGAAATGACCCATTATTCATAATTGTCTAATGAAGCATTAACCCAAACCTTTAACAGTTGAGACTGGAGCCAAATACTTTATGACCAATATCTAAATACCCAACTGCTTTGATTTCATTCACTTGCCCTCTCCCTCCCACCCACCCCTCTCTATATAGGATAACATTGGAATTGCTCTCCCAATGCATGCAATTACTCCAAAAATAACACCCTTATATAGATGAACCAAAGGGTTGGGAAAATATTATCATAAGGGCATAATGTCTTCCAGAGGATTTATACAGCTGACAATGAAGGTATTTAAGGGGGTTCTTAGCAGTGACACACCACGATATACAGCTTCGCATTTTATTTTATACTTCCTACCCATCCACTAAGACACAACTTTATTTTAGTTTTGTCTTTGAGAGAACTGAAAGCTCATTCAGAAACGATGGGTGGTGTTTGGGCTTTTCTTTTTAAAGCTTTCCTTAACTTTTCAGCACGAGATCCTTCTTCCAGATTTTCTCATTTTAAAAATAACAACGCACATTTCTGTTGACTGTGCGGTTCTTTAAGTTCACGGAATCAATTTAAGTGGCTCTCACTTGCCTTTACTAGCCATCAAGTCAGCCGTTTTCAAACGCTGCATTTGTGAAGCTCTCTGGATCCCCCTGCAGTCCCACCATCATGCCACCTAAAGGGAAGAAGGAAGTTCAGGAAAAGCTGAGCTTGCCTCTAGGAGAGAGGCATCCGTGTCCTTTTCCTCTTTTTTACCCAGTGTTGGATAAGTACCTCCAGTACCAGCCAGCCAGCTGCAGATTTTGTGAGGGCCCTAAGTGAGATGCCTTTGGTGAGCTCTTCCTGCTCCCTCTGAGCCCACCACTGCCAGGTGCGAAAGGGCAGGTGAGTGAGCAGAGCAGCCTTGGCTACTGCTCCTTTTAACTTTGGATGCACAGTGCTTGTGGTCTCCCTCTGGCCTTAAAGAAGAGAACAGGCAAATGGGCAGCCATGTAACAGCATTTATTTATTAATTATTGATTAAAAATATTTCATGCTGCCCAATAACCAAGTTCCCAGGGTGTCTAAGGTGAACAGTGAAACAAACCCTAAAATGCGGTGGATCGGGGGCCTCAGGTGGCTGTGAGTGGACCCTCTGCTGAGTTGTGGGACCTTGGCAGCTGCCCCACAAGGCCACTGTTGAGAATCTACAGAAGCTCCTCTGTGAAACAGATTTTTTGTGCAGGATTGGGCAGGAGGAGGAGACACGATGTAGCATCAGTTCAGAAGCAGCCCCGAGTTCAAAACATTTGAGAAACACTGCACCACACTGTACCAGCGGCAGGGCTGGCCCTGGCATTAGACAGAGTGAGGCATCTCCCTTGCCAGTCCAGCTTGCTTCTGTATGTGGGATAGGGGCATCATGTCCTTTGCCTCAGGCAGTTAAATAACCTGTCCAGCAATACTGACATGGTCAACTTTGGTTGACTTCAGTAGGGATGTATGGGTTGTGTAAACTCTGTCTGCATCTCGCAGATTGTCGGGCACCTTTTGTTTTGTTGTCCACTCATTGACAGTCCATGTCTGGGCCCAATTTAAAGTGCTGGTATTAACATTCAGAGCCCTAAATGGCTTGGGGCCTGGTTATCTGAAGCATCGCCTTCTCCTGTATGTACTTGCCCGGACCCTAAGATCATCTTGAGAGGTCCTTCTCTGTGAGCCCCTGCCAAAGGGAGTGAGGTGGGTGGCTACCAGGAAGAGGGCCTTTCTGCTGTGGCACCTCGGCTGTGGAATAAGCTCCCTAGAGAGGTTTGCCTGGCACCTACATTGTGCTCCTTCCAGGTGCCAGGTAAAGACCTTTTTATTTTCCCAGGCATTTTAGCTTCCTAGTCTTTTAGCTTTGGTGTTTTTAGGGGTGCACGAAAGTCACTTACCTGGTCTCGCAGCTTGCTTCGCGGTGGGGGGAAGGCGCTTCGCTGCTCCCCCCGAAGTTCAGGCCGGGGGGGGAGGCTTCCCTCCTTGCCCGGCAGAAATTCAGGCTGGGGAGAAGCGCCCCATCTCCCCGGCCGTGAACTTCAAAAGAAAAAAAAACCAACGCCCCTGTGATAGGCTACGTAACGATTAACGTAGCCTATCATGGCTAGATCTGCAAAGTCAGCCGTGATAGGCTACGTTAATCGTCACGTAGCCTATCACGGGTGACTTTAAAAAAAAAAAAGCGCGTACAGCTAATGGCGGCCCCCATAGGGAGCCGCCATTCGCATTCCTTATTTGGTCCCTGTAGTCTACGTAAAGATTTACGTAGACTACGGCGAAAATAAGGGCAACGCTATTTGTGTTGTCCTTATTTTCGCCGTAGTGTACGTAAATCTTTACGTAGACTACAGGGACCAAATAAGAAACACGAATGGCGGCTCCCTATGGGGGCCGCCATTAGCCGTACGCACTTTTTTTTTTTTTTAAAGACACACGTGATAGGCTACGTGATGATTAACGTAGCCTATCACGGCTGACTTTGCAAATCTAGCCATGACAGGCTACGTTAATCGTTACGTAGCCTATCACAGGGGCATTTTTTTTTTTTTACTTTGCTTGTAATGGCGGCGGCGGCGGCAGCCGGTCGAAAGACCGGCTGCCGCCCCTGCCCCTGACGAAGACCTGCCGAACTGCCGCCGGGACCCGCCGCCGGGAGGGACATTCGTGAAAGGTAAGTCCCATCCTGGGGGGGGGGGGCGGGGGGCGGAGAATTTCTCCCCGAATAACCTTCGGAGGACCAAATGCATTGGCGCTCGGCCCCCCGAAGTTTTGGGGAGAAATTCTCCCCCATCCCTAGGTGTTTTACATCTGTATTTTAAATCTCTGCATTGCTGCTAGGTTTTATTCTGGTTGTATTGTTATATAGTGGTTTTAATGCTTTCATATTGTATATTGTTTTATCTTGTGCTTTTTGGTTTTAATTTTTGTGAACTGCCCAGAGAGCTTCAGCTATTGGGCTGCATAGAAATGAATGAATGAATGAATGAATGAATGAATGAATGAATGAATTGATGGAATTGGTCCTTTGTTTTGTTTTTGAATTTGTGCACATTTGCATATGCACAAATTCACACTTGCAAAAATTTCCCAATTCTCCCAAATGCACATTTCACACTTTAGCCTATGGAGGAAAATGCACATTTTCAGCCTTTTTTTTTTCTTGGTAATGGCAAAGTTTGCACAAAATTCAGGAAAGTTAGAATAACAGTCTGCAGAATCCACCCAATCATGGAAAAGCCAGTCCGCTGTGGAATTCATGAGTTGGATTCATAAAAATCCAAACTCATTTGATCCCACTGTGGATTTCTCCAACATCCCCGCTCTTCATCGTTGTGACGTTATCCCGCAACATGGGAAGCGTAACTAAGAAAAATAAAACAGCTGATCTAGGAGCTGCCATTGCTGTCTTAGGCTAGATCTACACTAGTGCTTTTCATCAGTATTGAAGTACACTGATAACTGTTGGGGCACATTACGCATGCCGTATGCTGCGTTTCTAGCATTATTTCCCAGTTTTTATTCTGTATGATCCAAAACACCGCAACAGATGTCACTGTGTGTGCTACAAGGTAAAAACACGCAACAGGGATATAGCGTTACCACGATGGGATCGTATTGATATGACACGAGGTGTAGATCTGGCCTCACACCATGGATTTTTTAAAAGTGTTTTTGTATTCTTCTACCCCCACCTCCATACTCTTAATAGAATGCTTTTCACTGAAGTCAGTCCCTTTTTAAAATCCATCCATTCATGTAAGCCTATGAGCTCACAATGTTTGATGGCCAGAAAGGAACAATTTGCAAAAGGTATGAGTGTGATGGGTGAGGGGTGGGTGGGTGCGAGGGAGGCAGGAGTAAATCTCAAAGCATTCTCTGTGTTATGCGTTGCTGTTGTACATAATTGTTAGCCAGGAAAGATCACAGACGTCTCAAATTATCGGTAGCCGCTAGCAATTATTCTTTTCAGTGGAGTGGTTTGAATCATGAAAAAAGGAAAATATTTATCTCTCTCTCTCTCTCTCTCTCGCACACACATACACACCACACAATCTCTTCTTTCCAAGTAAGACATCTCTTAACTTCACCTATCAAGCATGACACAAAGAAGCTTCTAGAACAGCTTTCCCCAATGTGATGCCCCCCCCAGGTGTGTTGCACTACAACTCCTATAATTCCCAGCCCAAATGGCCAATCCATGATATGGTGGTGTCACCCAAGGCAATATGCCTCAGCATCAGGTGACAAAAACAGATCAGAAGGGATGAGGAAGTCAGGTCTCCATGTTGGGGATCATCAGGGGTGCAGAACTTCAGGCTGGGGAACAAATCCAGCCCTCCAGGGGCTGCAAGATGGCCATGCCCTTTCCCACGGCCTCCTCCCCCCCCCCCGATCATTTGTGTTTTCCTGGCTTTTGAGCAGTTTCTTCATCCCATCCCAGACCTGTAGCCAGGGGTGGGCTAGGGGTGGGCTAGGGGTGGCCTGCTGCCCCAATTTTCTCTGCCCCGTTATATTTTTTTTACAAACAGATAATTTCAAAACAGTTTACAGTTTTTAATAGTCCTGAAAACCAGATGAACCACCATCCCCACTGTTTTGGCAGCTTCTCCCTGAACATTTATATGGGCCTGCCCTCCCCCCCCCCCATTCTAAAGGGTGAAATGCCTCTCCTAAGCTAAGCTTAATGATTGGCAACAAGAGCTTTCAGCTCAAATATGCTGGTATTTCCCCCCCCCCCCACACTCCTTTTGCCTTTGGTTCTGCCCACAACGGAAATGTGGGCCCCATAAGCTACTTGGAAATGGATTGTGGCCCTAGGGCTGAAAGAGGTTCTGTACCCCTGCCCAAGGGGACTTGGGGGGACTTCAAGGCCCAGCCCAGCATGGTTGTTTAATACATTTATACATTTAATATTATTTTGGATTATTTAACTAGTTTTAGGCCACCTTCACATAGTAGAACACTCTCAAGGCAGCTTGCAAGCCTGCCACGCAGCCAGAGCTCAGGAAGGGCTTATATGAGTGGCTTACACTGCGGTGAGCTCAAGACCCATGTTGGGAGCTGCCCCTTCCCAGCATGAGGGAAATGCACTGGCTGCCTATTCGCTACTAGGCCAGGTTTAAGGTTTTTGTACTAGTGTAAAAAGCTCTAAACAACTTGGGATCAGGATCCCTGAGAGAGCACCTTCTCCCTTGCCAACCTGCTTAGTCACTGAGGTCATTGGACGGCATGTCCCTGTTCCACATGGACCAATGGACCGACTGGAGTACAGCAGCGGAAGAGCCTTCAGCATGGTGGCCCCCTTTCTTTGGAATTCCCTGCCCTTGGAGGTCAGGTAGGCACTAACACTGTGCTGTTTCCGGCATCTCCTGAAGACAGCTCTGTTCCAGAAGGCATTCCTTAACTGACCACTCACAGTTTTTATTGCTATTTTATTGGCATTCTGTTTTTTGTTTTTGTTTTTTAAAAAAGCATAATTTTAATCTGGTGTTTTAATCCTTTTATCCTCTTACTGTTTTATTTTTTGTGTTCACTACTCCAAAATCAGTTCTAGACATGGAGCGGTATACACATATTGTAAATAAATAAAAATAAATAAATAAGACCCCTGCCTTGTCCCACCTATGTACCTGGCACATGGGCTAGGAGGGTGGCATCAGCCAGCAGGAGATGACTGGATCCATGCCCAACATCCCCGCCAAATTCATTCAAGCTCCAGTCAATGAATTTTTGGACAGTTTAACTCCTTCAAACCTGGGTGTTGTTTTGTTGTTCTCCTTCCCCTTCCCCCACAACCCAACTCTGTGCTGCTTGGACAAATAGATCTCGGAAGCCTAAGGAGCAGCCCCTGCTGATGTAGAGAGCTTTGGCCAGCCATGTTTGTGGCTGTGTGGACAAGCACTGAAGCTTTTCCAGAGCTTTCAATTCTTGAATGAATTTCTTGTGGGACGCTGTTTGGAAATCGCTGCCCTAAGCTGTGATCATCTGTAACCAAACATGTTTGGTTTCGGTTAACTGACAGAGAATCAGGAAGGTTCTTCAGAGGCTTAGTGTATAACTGCAGGGGGAAAAATATTTTCACCCCAGCCTTGTACCCCCTTTGATTTACATGCTTCAGATAATTCACGCCTCACCTCTGGGAGTGAACTAAAATTAAATTAAGTGTCAAAGTGTGAAAAAAGTTTCTTTTAAATTAACAACTGGAACACACGGCAGGTGTGGCTTTGGTGTATGACATTCACTCAATTTGCTTGGTAAAATCTTGCTTTTGTTATTCAGAGCACAATGTGTGCATTGTTGTCTTTTAAAACAAATATATTCATACTCTCTCTCTCTCTCTCTCTCTCTCTCTCTCTTTCTCTCTGTTTGCCCACAATGTTTGAAGGGACAACATTAAAGATCTGAGTTGTATTCTTGATGGCTGATATTTTGCATTTTTCGGGCTCTGCAAAGAATCACATCCTTGCAAATAGAAACGTTGCTCTTAAATTAACCAGGTTACTACTCTCCGTTCTGTGAGTGATCATATTGACAATGATGATTCACTTATAAAGTGCTGGGGGGAGCAATGCTATGGCCGCTAGTCAGTGGCTAGATGGCCATAGGATTTGTCGGTTTCCAGGAACTGACCTCGGAGTCCGCAATACAAGGTCGGTTCCTGGAGAATTGACCTTCCCCCCTCCCATGGTGCCTTGCAGGCAGCTTGGAATGGCCCTGTGCTCCGCTCTCGGAAGAGGAGCGTGGAGCAGCAAAAACGGGGCATTCTGGGGGGCATTCCAGGGCAGGGAAGGTGGAAATGCCAGTATGACACATCCTATGTGTTGTCCGGCAGGATCCTCCCCAGCTCTGCCTTCCCTCGGCTAGACAGCTGTCGGCTGTCTAGTTGCAAATGCAGGGTGGCTGAAGTGTGGAGGGGATGATCCCCTCTGTGCTTCTCCTGCCCTGCATTGGATAGGCGGTCGCTTCCATGTTCAGAGGCGGCTGCCTATCCCCATAGGATTGCGCCCCAACATTTCCTAAACTCTGTACAGATAATAAAAGATGAGACAGACTCTGCCTGCAGCTTCACAATTTAATAGACATTTAATTTAATAGATGAGGAAAAAAGGTAATGGGGAGGGAAGAAGAAAGGAAGCACAGGAGAAGCAACTCCTTCGCTGGCTGATGGATGTGGCCAGGTTGGACTTCTCTTTGCCATGACGTTCTTCCTTGGAGGCAGAGGGTGCTGCCCTTGTTCTCCTGGCCAGTGCCAGAGGCTAGAATATGCCTGGTGATCCTTACAGATTATGGGACAAACTAGATTACATGTTAAATGCATATATGCACTGATGCTTTTTATTAAACAGCAATTGTGGGTTGGGAGTGAGAGAACTGGGACCATGCTACACAGGGGGAGGGGCATAACCCTCCCTTGGGTGTCACATCCCTGATGGAAAGCATCCATTCAAAGCTATTATTAGGCCTGGGAAGGGCAGGCTCATGTGAGTGGAGGTGGTCCTTTAGATACCCAAGTCTCAAGCACTTTAGGTATTTAAGTAAGGGCTTTTCTACATGAGGCTTTTAACCTGCCACTTTACTGAGGCTTCTGCTTCCGGATTCTTTGTGGGATTAAGATCAGGTCCTTTTACACACTCCCCCACCCCAGGGTTTTTGTTTCTCTGCCGTTCTTTATGTTTCATTACTCAAGCACTAGGTGGTGCTGTGGTAAAGTGTAATTGTGCAACTACATCAGGAACGTATGCCACCATTCACAGAAATACAAGACTTCCCTCGTTAGAAAAAAATATCCACTATGAAGTATGAGAGAGGCCCTGGAGGATAATGGCATTGAGTAAAGCACCCACAAACTACCATGAGTGAGGAATCATGAGCACATAATAAATGCCTTGTGTAGAAAGGCTGTAAGACATAGGGTGGGATCCAGGATCTGTTTTCAGCAAGAGCAAGGGCTCTGCTTGTGGAAGGTCCCTCTGCCCAATATTTTGGGATCCCCCTCCCCCACACCACAGCTCACCCCATTCATCAGGGTCTCCTGACTCTCTGTGTAACATTTTCAGAGGGCTGGAAGGGCTGCCGAGGGAAGGAGAGTGCAAGAAAGTCCACTTCCATCAGCACAGTTGACATCAGCAGAAATCTGGATCTAACCCCTTATCTTCTGAAAAGCTGGATAACTGTGATTTGGATCTCAAAGATTTCTTTGGTGGTTAGCACATCCCCCCCCCCCACACACACACAACTGAGAGAAGGGGTAGAACAGGGGCATGTGAAAACCCTGTGTTACCAGAAGCAAGTGTTGCACACACAATCTATTCTTCCATAGAATATTTCCCAATATAAGTTACAAAATTTCCGTTGGAAATGCATTACTGGAGCAGCTTCTGAGGGAGAACCAAGGGGGAAAGAACATTAATGAATGAAAAAAGCCCAGCTTCCATGCTTCAGATCCCCACAGTTGGCAGTCCATAACCTTTTAAAGTCAAACGAGGACTCTCTCTGTGTATATGTGTGTTTAAAACTCTACCTCAGCTCATGAACTAGATCTGATTTTGTTTTAATAAACTTGGCTTCAGTTGAAATGAATGACCGTTTCCTGGCACTACTTTTTTTTTAACAAAAGAAAAGCAATAATTAATTGTCTTGAAGTTGCACTGGATTAGGGATGAGCGGATATCACCAGTCCCCCCCCCCCCCGGTTGTTGTTCTATCGCTCTCCTTTGCTCCATGCAGTTGGGAGCTCCAATTGCATGGAGTGCCTTCATGCCAAGAACTGAATATCTGGAGCTGCTCCTTTTCAATTGTCCCACTGGATGCACAGGTGTCAGAGATGGGGGCAGTAGGTGAGATTCCACTCTTCCTCAGCGTGTAAGTGAAGATAGGGAGGAAATACTCAGAAGGACCTTCTCTTATCAGCTGTGTAGCTGCAGCAGGTGCAACAGCAGCTGTGTGGTGTTCAATAGGCTGTGCACTGCTCTTGCAACCCCTGCTCATGCACTTTTATTTATATGCATTTAGGGATGGGGAGGTGCTCCATCCCTCCCCCTGGAATCCTCCCCGGCCGGCTCTGCTCCGCGGCGACTTCACGGAGCCACCGGCCGGCTGCATCCACAGCTGGACATCCAGCTGCAGCAGGTCTGCAGATGCAAATGGTGGCCAGCGTAGCGGCCGCCATTTGCGTCCCTTTGCTGAGCTATGATAAGCTATGTAAATATTTACATAGCCTATCACGGCAAAAGCAGGGACGCAAATGGTGGCCGCTATGCCATTTGCGTCCCCGCTTTTGCCATGATAGGCTACGTAAATATTTACATAGCCTATCATGGCTCAGCGAAGGGATGCAAATGGTGGCCGGAGCCACAGCCAGGTAGGCTCCATTCTGGGGGGCTTCCGCGGGGTGGTGGGGTGGGTTGCTCCATTCCGCCACGGATTCCGGCGGGGGGGGGTGAATTCAAGAATTCGGCCTCCCTGGGATCCATGGCGGAATTCTCTGACATCCCTATATACATTTGTGCTAGAGGTCAACCAGCATGGTGAGGGGTTTGTCAACCAAGTCCTATGAGGGACAACGGAAAAAGCTGGATATGTTTAGCCTGGAGAAGAGAAGAATACGGGGATACATGATAGCTGTCTTCAAATATCTGAGAAGCTGTCATGCAGAAGATGGAACAGGATTGTTCTCTGTGGCTCCAGAGGGCAGGATTAGTATCAGTGGGTGGAAATTTCAGGGAAGCAGATTTTAGTTTAATGTTAGGAGAAGCTTCCTAACAGTAAGAGCTGTTTGGCAGTGGAACAGACTGCCCTGGGAGGTGGTATGCCTTCCTTTGTTGGAGGTAGGGATGTATGGATTGTGTACATACATTCCATCTGTGTTTACTGGATTGTCAGACACCTTTTGTTCTGTTTTCTGCCTGTTGACAGAATTGGATTTTTTTGCTTTGTTTTCAAATTTGTGCAAATACACATGTCCACCCAAATGGGCATTTTCACACTTCAGCCTGTGGGGGAAATGCACATTTTTGGCTGGGCTTTTTATTTTGCATATTTTTCAAAATTTGTGCAACTTTTTGGGGAGTTAGAAAAATGGTCTGCAAGTCCGCGGAATCCACCTGACAGGGGAAAGCCAGTCCGCTGAAGAATCCATGGGTCAGATTCATGAAAATTCAAACTCATTTGTTTCTCTGGCATCCCCATTTGGAGGTATTGAAACAGAGGTTGGACGGCTGTCTTTCAGGGATGCTGCAGTTGCCAAGATTCGTGCACTGACGTGACTGACCAGGGGGGTGGACTCCATGATCTCAAGTGGACCCTTCCAACTCTAAAATTCTGTGATTCAGTGAAGATGTATTGATTCCCACATCTAGAAACCCTGGAGAGGGGGGTGAAAAGGGAAGACCACTCTAGAAACTCACACTAACAACATTTTTAAAAAGCAGTCCCCAAAGGCAGAAATAGAAACAAAAATGGGAATGATTGACCAGGCATGGGCACCAGAAAATAGGGATTGTCCCTGGCTTATAGGGTCAACTGGAGAGAGCAGTGGTGCAGCTAGGTCATTTTAGACCTGGACTTTAAGTTTTGGGGGGTGGGTCCTTTAGATGGCCAAAGGAATTACTTCCATTGTGAAGCACACAGCTAACATTGTTGATTCTCCTTGATCTCTCGGTGGCTTTCTATACCCTCAACCATGGTCTCCTTCTGGGGTGACTGTCTGACCTGGGAGTGGGAGGCACTGCATTGCAGTGGTTTTGCTCCTACTTGGTTCCAGAAGGTGGTGCTTGGGGAATATTGCTCAGCCACGTGGATTCTTCAGCATGGGGTTCCACAGGGGTCAGTTCTGTCCCCCATGCTATTTAACATCTACATGAAACCATTGAGTGCAGTCATCTGGAGTTTTGGGGCGTGTTGGCATCAGTATGCTGATGACACACAGTTCTATTTCTCCTTTTCATCTTCTTCAGATGAGGCTGCGGATGTGCTGAATCAGTGCCTGGCTGTGACAATGGAGTGGATGAGGGCTAATAAACTGAAACTCAATCCAGACAAGACTGAAATGCTGTTGGTGGGTGGTTCTTCTGACCGGATGGAAGGTGTTCAACCTGTTCTGGATGGGGTTGCACTCCCTCTGAAGGAGCAGGTCCATAGCTTGGGGGTCCTCCTAGAACCATCCTTGTCACTTGAGGCTCAGGTGGCTTCAGTGGCACGGAGCACCTTCTACCAACTTCAGTTGGTGGGCCAGCTATGCCCCTATCTGGACAGGGATAACCTGGCTTCAGTTGTCTATGGTAACCTCCAAGTTAGATTACTGCAATGCACTCTATGTGGGGCTGCCTTGAAAGATGGTTCAGAAGCTGCAACTTGTCCAAAATGCGGCAGCCAGACTCATAACAGGGACCAGAAGGTCTGCACATATAAGACCGACTCCAGCCCACTTGTACTGGCTGCCTATATGCTTCTAAGCTCAATCCAAGGTGGTGGTTTTAACCTATAAACCTCTACACAGCTTGGGACCGCAATACCTGACGGCACGCCTCTCCTGAAATGAACCAACCTGTACGCTACGCTCTGCATCTAAGGTCCTCCTCTGGATGCCTTCTTCAAGGGAAGCTCAGAAGGCAGCAATGAGGGGGGAGAGGGCCTTCTCTTTGGTGGCCCAAAATTGGTGGAACAAGCTCCCCAATGAGGTCTGCCTGGCACCAACATTATCTTTTCGGTGCCAGGTTAAGACCTATCTCTTTTCCCAGGCATTTGGCAGCACATGATGAGTTTTAATCAGTCCTGGATGTGTCTTTAGTTGTGACTGACTGTTAGGGATGGCGGAGAATTTATCCATGAATCTCGGGGAGGCCAAATGCCAACGCATTCGGCCCCCCGAAATTGGCGGTGAAATTCTCCGCCCCCCCCCGGGATGGGACTTACCTCCTTCGAATGTCCCTCTTGGCGGCGGGTCCCGGCGGCATTTCAGCGGCGTTTCGGCGGGGGCGGCGGCTGGTCTCCCGACCGGCTGCTGCCGCCATTACAAAGTAAATGTAACCCCCCACACACACACACGTGATAGGCTACATAACGAACGATTTACGTAGCCTATCATGGCTAGATTTCCAAAGTCAGCCGTGATAGGCTACGTAAATCGTTACGTAGCCTATCACGGGTGACTTTGAAAAAAAAAAAAAGCACATACGCAAATGGCGGTGCCCATGGGCGCCACCATTTGCATTCCTTATTTGGGCCTGGGTAGTCTACGTAAAGATTTACGTAGACTACGGCAAAAATAAGGCAATGCAAATAGCCTTTGGAAATCTAGCCATGATAGGCTACGTAAATCGTTACGTAGCCTATCATGTGTGTGTATGTGTGTTTTTTACATTTACTTTTGTATTTCGCGGCCGGGGAGATGGGGCGCTTCTCCCCGGCCTGAATTTCGGCCGGGTGAGGTGGGGCGCCTCCCCCCCCACCATGAACTTCGGGGGGAAAACCGAAGCGCCTCCCCCCCCACCACAAAGCAAGCTGCGGGACCAGGTAAGGGACTTTCGTCCATCCCTACTGACTGTTCAAAGTTGTTTTTAGTTATATGTTGTTTGGGTATATTTTCTGTGTGCTTTTATGTAAATGGCTTTTAAACTTTGTATATTGTATTTTAATGTTTTTAATTTCTGCAAACTGTCCAGAGAGCTTTGGCTATGAGGCGGTATAGAAATGCAATATTAATTTTTAAAAATTGCTTTGCCCCCCAAATGCCATTCTATGCTTTACAACTGCTTCTACATTCCTGATATGTTAAAATAACACCAACAAAACTGTTTACGAGCCCTTATTTTTTTTAAAAGAAAAAAAAATACTCTGATCATGTGCAGTTTTGCATTTTAAACTCAATTAAATCATAGCACCATCATGACTACAGGAATAAAATGGACTTTTTTTCTGCTGCCCTGATGAAGAGCATCACCTGTTGCTCTCTGGGTCATCATTGGGATGTGGGGGGTGGGGGGTGGACTTTGGAACCACTGGGAGAGAGTAACTTGGCTGAGAATAGAGAAGCAGCTCATCAGCACCAAACGTATAGACAAGCTAAATTTGTTTTTTAAATCCAGATTTCTCAGTATGTAGTATGCACACACACACACACACACACAGAGAGAGAGAGAGAGAGAGAGAGAGAGAGAGAGAGAAATAAAGTATAAAGTGCAATTTCCAGGCAGCTTTTTATTTGGTCATGAAACCGATTCCCTGCTAGTTGCACACTACTCTCAAGTGCTTACTTAAACTTTTCTCATTGTTTCAGAATGCTTAATAGCCATATAAAATTATTCAGCCTATTTCCGCATGAATGCACTTGTATTCTTTACATTTTTAAATAATCCAAAGAAAGGAGAGAGAATGCGCTCCCTCCCCAGAAATACAATGCTTTCTCTCCCCGCTCATTGTAAAATGGATCTCATTTCCCTGCTTGCTTTTCTTTCCATTTTCCATGTTTGTTGCAAGTCCCCTTTTCTCTGGGACAAAAGGGTCAGGCCATGAGAAAATCAAGGCCCATGCAGATTAGACTTGTGCTGCACAGAAATGCCTGCAAGGCTGTAGTCCTCAAGCTTCAGGGACATTTGAATAGTTTCTGGAGGCACCAGTGGTGTAGTTAGGTCATTTGGGGCCTGGGATTTAATGGACTTATTGACGGAGGGATGGGGTGGAGGGAGGCTTAGATGGCTGTCAGTTATGGCTTTCCTTGTTGTAGGAAAGGGCAATATAATTTAAAAAGTAAAAATAATAAAACAACAATCTGTAATCATATGCAATCTCAACAACATCAGTCCTGGCATGCCTAGGCCAGCACAGATGCTGGGCCTGTTTGTCACTGCCCACATCACCTCTCTCTCTCTCTCTCTCTCTCTCTCTCTCTCTCTCTCTCTCTCTCTCTCTCGGTGGTCATTTGTCTACCCCATCCCCCAGGTTGTGGGGCCCTGGACCTCAGCCTGCAGACCCTGCCCTAGCTGTGCCACTGGGAGGCACACATGATGGAGCAAAGTGGTAAGCGTATGTGGTGTGGTAACACGGGACATGGTTGTTGCTAACACGACCACTGCTGATGTCAGCCTTCCCCAAGCTGGTGCCCTCCAGGTGTTTGGGACTACAATTCCCAGCATTCCTGACCATAGGCCATGCTGACTGGGACTGATGGGAGTTGATGTCCAAAAGATCTGGAGGGCACCAGCTTGGAGAAGCCTGGTCTACATGTAGTATCTGGTTAAGATCTTCAAAAGAGGCCACTCTCCAGGGATGTCCATTGCTGGGAAATCTGGTGCTTTTTTCGGCTTGATGGAGTTCTGCGACATGTAGGGCTCGCTTTGCATCTGCAAGCAGGGCTGCGGGCTGTTCCCCGAACTGTGGGAACTTTTTTGCGCATTTGTTAAGTTGCTGCAATTTGCACACATTTCTGAACAATTTGAACAAATTGCGGCTGAATGAGGGCAAATTATAGCCATAACTTGCATAATTCGCACACATTTGCCCCACAACTCGCATAGATTTCTCAGAAATGTGTGGAAATCGCAGAACCTTGAAAATGTGCAAAATTCCCAGAAAATCCGCAAATCGGCCCAACTCACTGAAGATCAAGCTGCGTGGCACAGCGTGAACTGAAAAGAAGTCTGAGGAGCAGAGCCTAGGAAAACCTGTTGAACTCCACCCCTCCCCCCTAATGGATTTCATCAATCTCCCTAAGGTTAGCTGGATAGCTACAATTATGCATTCTAATATTTTAAAAAAGGGTAATGAAAGATTATTGCCATTCGTTGCATGCATTTTAGTTGTGAAAACAAATCGGAATGCAAACAAATCTATTCTGAGTGAAAATGCATTCATTTTACAATTACTTAAATTCATTTTCCATCCATTTCTATTGGGATGAAAACATGACATGGTCTCAAACAGGCTGTACAAGTCACAGAAAGGTTAGAAGAATGGGGAGAGAGAGATGGGATGGTGAAAGCGACAGATAGAAAATGTGGTCTACAAAATGGGGGCACTTTGTCTCAGATCTGGCAGGTCTGATGGCCTGAAGGATAGTAGGGTCCCTGAAAATATGTCACGTCATTTTGAGGGAAAACACCAAAGTTACGAACAGAAGAAGAGCAGCTGGTTCACCCATCAATTGGGAAAAATGAAAATGAATGGAAAAGCCAGAATAAATGTGATTCCGTTAAATGGAAAATTAAACAAATGGAAAATGAATCAAATGATGCTTCTAAAATTATACATAATATGAAGAAATTAAATGGAGTGTTTCCCCATTCATGCACCTACTTGAGAAAGGGCCTTTTGTTCAGTAGCTTCTATAGCAGGGCAGGCAACCCAGCTCCCTCTAGATCTTTTTGGACTACAACTCCCATAATCTATGATCATTGGCCATGCCAGCTAGGGTTGATGGGAGTTATAGTCCAAAACATCTGGAGGGCACCAGGTTGCCTGCCCCTGTATTAGAGAAAGGGCCTTTTTGGTGGTTGCACCCAAATTGCTGAGCTCCCTTCCTAGACACATTTGCCTGATACCATCTTTGGTATCCTTTAGGCACCCAGTGAAATCTGTCTTGAACTTTGATGCCTTTATCCTACGCTTTAATTGACTTCTGCTCTTTTATAGCAGATTTAAATGTTTTGTTGTATAGTAAATGGAGAAGGAATGGAGTTAGCAAGAAGATAAACCCTTTATCTGTTCTACCCATTTTCTTGTTGTTTTTAATCTGCTGTTTTTGATATTTTTTTTACAGTATTTCATTGGTTTTTAATGTTTGCATTGTAATTCTCCCTGAAGCAACTTTGTGAAAGATGGGATACAAATCTCTTAAATACATATATGCATAGATATATGATAAAGATACTGCCTAGTGAATTAATTCTACTTGGAATCTCCAACACCCCCTGTAGTAACTAACATGACCCAGAATTTGAACTCTCAACCAAGGGGGTACGGAGACTGCAATTGGACCATATCTCATTATTAGATGACTAGGCATTGTACTCTTCTATGCTGTACAGTTCAGTTCAGACTTAATTATTGCTATCCACTCAACATATAAAATACATGGTATTTTAATTAGGTTGTTCTGTGCCTCTATTATAGAAGAAATGAAGACATTTTATTGGAGATAATGTAATTATTTCATTCTGAGCCCCCATTTTTCCAACTGGTAAAAGGCAAGGGGTACAACCATTCATTCCATGTCAGCTGCTCCCTGATTTTCATTGCATATTATAAATAACTTAGGTGTTTTTTTATATATAGTGATGTTAGTTACCCCTAGCATTTTACATATTGTCCAGCATGGCAGAGCTTTTGACTAGTAGCTTTGTGGATCAAATGCTGATGGCTTCTGTTAGTCTGCTACCCTCAAGTTTATTGGAGGACACTGTCCTCGTGCCAGCTCTGGATTTTAGAGGCCTCTTGGGCAAGATGCCTTCAATGGGCTGTGAGTCCACCTTCACACCACTATTATCACCAGCTGTTCTTGCTCCTACTCCTCTTCCTCATCATTTGTACCACTTGCTTGTTGGATAAGCGGAGAGCCAGTAAGCAAGTCAGCAGCGGCATCTGCTGCTTCTCCTTCTCCCCACCACCATTGCCTGGGCCAGAACATAAGGGAGGTGAAAAAGCAGGTTGCAGTGGTGAAGAGGTGGTGCAACTCCAGGGGGTTCTTGTCAGTGGGGCCCTGCTGGGCTGTGGGCCCTTGGCAGGTGCCCGTTGATGCCTACCCTGTCCTGTCCCACCATCAGATTCATCTGTCAACCCAGTTGGCTTCTGCACATCAGAGGCACCACGGGTAGGCACCTCATCTTTTCCTGTGCCTCAGATGACAAAATGTCTCAGGACAGCCCAGCCCCACTAGAGTGGTAATCTGCATGTCATCGGCCATTTCCTGACAACCTCCCTGAATACTTTCAAACTAAAAAATAAAGAGTCGTTCATCACAGGATTGGAAATTGGAAACATAAAAACAGGCCACTTGCTTACCCTAGCTATAAATCCTTGTACAAATAGCTTCCATGGATGAAATTGTAGCCCAATTGAAGCCAGTGGTTTTTCCACTGAAATCAACAGAGGAAAAATGTATGCTATGTGAGTACACATGTGTGCATTATGAACAGGATTGAGCTCATAACATTAGCTGGATTTATGACCCAGCGCAAGCCTGCATAACAACTTTTTCAATAAGGTTCCCATCTCTGAAGTGTGTACATTACCCGCTTCCAGAGATATCTTTTATGCTGGGAATACAGTTGTCATTCACTTCATTTAATTAGGTTATGGATGCTAAATTATCCTCCAACATAAAATGTGCTTTTATACTGCAGATTACAAAGGTTTTAAGAAGTTTAATATGCTACTCTTTAATGGATGATGACTACCCTAAAGGAGTCTCCCCCTCCCCCACTTCCTTTTACTGCAGTGGCATGTAGACTTACCATTATGTTACAGAAGATGATTGTTGGAAATGGGATTTGGATCGGTGAAGTCAGCTATGATTTATCCTGAATAAAAGAAGGATGAGATGATATAAAGTTGTAAGTATAATCATCAAGGGCACACTTTCCCTCCTTTTGACAACAAGATCGCCGAGTTTAAAACTCAGTATCTTCTGGTCATTCTCTACCTCTTAACTTCAGACTAACATGCATTTTTATTACATGCATGTGTATAGAGGTGGATGGGAAATCCTTGGATTCACATATTTTATGCACGATTATCCGATTCACAATGAGTTGATGTGAACAGGATTTGTGGTCAAAAATCCATCCATTTCTGAGCTTGCGATGCGTTCTGCAAAAAAGAAAGTGTTTGACAGCATGCACAGATTTGGAAAACATGCAAAGAAATATGTGTACATTTCTAAAACGCACACGGACATGTTTTAGTCTATGGGTGCATGTGAATAGAAATGCATACATTTGAAAAATAAGCAGTAAAATGTGCACAATTTTGAAATGCATATAAATTTGCACACAAACTTCTGTGTGGGAAAAAAAACGTCTGGTGGTGGAGAAATAAAAACTTTGATGAGATTGAGCTTATCAGATTCACCATTCTTACTTGTATATGATGTGTATCTGCAGGAACGTGGCTGAGCAAAAATGGCTTCCTAAAATTCTCCACCATATTAGTGGAGTGTTAATTGGATGGGGGAGGGGTGTTACTGCATACTCTCTGAGGGGGAGAGAAAGATAATTTTGAACAGTTTGTAATAGAAATGTATCAGAAAATTCTCTTCTGAGAAAATTGGGACTCAGTTTAAATAATTCTGTTATCTTTGCCAGTACTCCACAGCGAGTGTATGCTAAAGCAGGGGTGTTAAACCTCTTTCAGCTGGGGCCAAATTTAATTTTGGATAAGCTCTCAGAGGCCACATTCCAGTGCTGGGCAGGTCTGAAGGCAAAGGGTCAAGACCAAAGGCAAAAGGGATGGGGCCCAAAGTAGAAAAATACCAGAAAATTTCAGC
Organism: Heloderma suspectum; assembly: GCF_057233095.1. NCBI lineage: Eukaryota > Metazoa > Chordata > Lepidosauria > Squamata > Helodermatidae > Heloderma > Heloderma suspectum. The sequence continues at coordinate 14,609,211 of NC_139465.1, read as the reverse complement.
TTACGGCACTTCCTGCCAGTAAGTGAGCCTTAGGAGAGGTATTTCAACTTTTTAGAATGGGGAAAAAACTGCACAGAAGCCAGGAAACCATCAAACAATTGGTGGTTGGGGGGAAGAGGGTGGGGCCAGAGGGGGCGTGTCCATCCAGAGAACCCTGGAGGGCTGGATTGGGACCTCATATGGCTGGATTTGGCTCCTGGGCCTAATATTCCTCACCCCTGTCCTAAAGCATTCATGGACTGGTTCACACACATAGGTGTTTGTTGCTTCAGCATCAATTGATGGCTGGTTCAGTTCATCATGACCAGGTTCATGGTTCATTCATGGATTGATCCATTCATGGACTCATTCACAGAATCATAGAATAGTAGGGTTGGAAGGGGCCTACAAGGCCATTGAGTCCGACCTCCTGCTCAATGCAGGAATCCGAGTCAGAGCATCCCTGACAGATGGCTGTCCAGGGCAGGCTTGTCTTGAATGAATCCAGTGTGGGAGAGCCCACTACCTCCCTAGGGAATTGGTTCCATTGTCATATTGTTCTCACAGTCAGGAAGTTTTTCCTGATGTTCAGCTGGAATCTGGCTTCTTGTAACTTGAGCCCATCATTCCGTGTCCTGCACTCTGGGATGATTGAGAAGAGATCCTGGCTTTCCTGTCTGTGATAACCTTTCAAGTGCTTGAAGAGCGCTATCCTATCTCCCCGCAGTCTTCTCTCTCAAGGCTAAACATGCCCAGCTCTTTCAGTTCCTCCTCACAGGGCTGTGCTTCCAGGTTTTCATAGGGTTCACACATAGGAGCATTGATGACTGCATGGGTGTTATCACTGCAATAGCATCATGTGTGACGGGCATTGGAGAAAAAACTGCCTTGTACCAGTTCAGACTCTTTGTCTAGCCCAGTATTGCCTACCCTGACTGACAGCAGCTCTTCAGGGTCTCAGGCAGATGCCTTTCCCATCACCTGCTACCTAAGATCCTTTTAATGGCAGGTGCCAGGATTGAACCTGGGACCTTCCACATGCAAAGCATGTGCTCCATACCACTGAGCTAAGCTCCCCTTCCTGTTTTGTCAGTCCTGAGTCTATTGGCAGTGCACTTGAGAGTAGGGATGTTGGAGAAATCCACAACAGATTCAGATGAGATTGGTTTTCTGTGAATCCACTCTGCAGATTTTGCAGCAGACTGGCTTTTTTTGAGTCTTGTGGATTTTGAGGACTTGTTTTTTTTTTTTTTAAATGTACAAAAACACAGACACAGCATTAAAAAAAATCAACAATACATGTTTGTTTGTTTGTTTATTATTTATTGCATTTACATCCTGCCTGTTTTCCTCTTGCAAGGAACCCAAGGTGGCTATTTGGGAGGGATTTGCACATTTTTTGGGGGGGTTGACGTATTTTTGGACATTTCCAAAAATTTGTGAAATTCATTTGTGAAAGTACGCACTTCCCAATGCAAATGCAAGTTCAGGAAATAGAAAAAAATCCAATTCCATCAATGAGTGGATGATGGAATGAAAAGCACCTGATAATCCACAAAACACAGAGTGGCCAGATTTATCAAAATCTCTACATCCCTCCTTGAGAGATTCTTAATTCTGATATTACAAGAGGAACATTTTCTCTTCACAGCACTCATATGTGTTCATCCTCATGCCTGCCCCATATTGTCTTAAAAACACACACTATTAAAGCCCCCAAGCACCCATTCCTCTTAGGCAAGGTGCTCCAGGAAAGGTTAAGTATGTTTTACTTGTGGTGATCCACCTGTGAGATCGATTGCTTGATGGAATCAAGTGTTTGGCATACAAGTGCAAACAGGCCTTTTAAAAAAGGAATGAATATCACTGCACACATCTACTCCAATGTAGGGGTGTACAGGTTTTGTAAAATCCATTCTGTCCACATTCTGTAGATTGTCAGGTGCCTTTCATTCTGTCATCTGCTCATTGGCAGAATTGGATTTTTTCTAATTTCCTGAATTTGTGCAAATTTGCATTTGTGCAAATTTGCACTTCCAAAAATGCAGCCCCACCAAAATGTGCAAATCCTCCCATGAATGCACACATCCCCCAAAATGTGCATTTTCATGCTTTAGCCTATGGGGAAAATGCACATTTTTAGCTGGTGTTATTTAAAAGAAAAACAAAAAACAGGTATTTTTCTAAGACTAAATTTGTGTGAAATTCCAGAAAGTAAAAAACAAAGAAAGAGAGTCAGAGTCACAGAAATCCAAACTGTTTGATTCCGTTGCAGATTTCTCCGACATCCCTACTCAGATGTATGCCCCACTGAGTTCAATCAGGCTTAGTTTCAGGGAAGTGTGCTTGGGTTTGCAGCCTAAGCTATAGGTATGCAAAATTCTGTAGAATATTTGGAAATGCAACCATCTTGACCGACGAATGAAATCCTTTGCAGGCCTTAAACAGGCGAGTATTCTGCTGGTTTGTGTCCATGACTTTCAGCACCATCTCCTCTGAACCTTTGAATTCCGCCTCCTTTTAAATCAGTTCTCCCAACAATAACGTTGTCAGTTCTCATTTTTTACTGTCTACTCGCCTTACAACAACAAAAAAAATGTTTTCCATTCGTGTGATCAGCGGTTCGCCGAAGCTGTGGTGAAGCTCATGGCACTGTGTTGAAATGTGGGACTCCAGCAGGCCATGAACTTTTGGAGCCCTTACCCTGGTTACTGTTTAGCCTTGCTACTGGGGTGAACACAGCTTAGGAAAAATCAATGCCTTGAAATTATAACCTTTATGTGCTGACTATTCAAAACCACCTTCAAAAGGAAAAGCCTTATTTTGTTTCCCATAACTTAAAACCACAACAACCAATCTTACTTATGAAACTGTTCCTTAAGCTATTTATTCCTTAATGTAAAGCTTTACCTACCCCCCTTTCGCCCACCCCACCCCACCCCCTTTGCATCTGGTTGCTTTGTGAAGTATTTCTTCTTCAGATTTCCTGCTCAAGAGACTAGTGTTATCTAAAAGGTCAATTCATTCAGTGGGGCACCAAGCAGAATTGAATATAATTATCCCAATCTTTACTGTGTAGAATTCATGCTTGAATTCATTCAAAAAATAGAAAGCAGTATAATTAACTCCAAGCCAAACCAAATCTATTGAGAATGCCTCAGGTATCATACAGTCCCCACTTACAATAGGACATTTTCATTTAAGGACATTGTACGTATTAACCCTAGTCCGCATCCAATTACTCTGAATAAGTGAATTCTCTGTTTCAGGAATGTAATTTGAAAATGTTGTCATGCAATCGGAGGTAAAAAGGTCTTTTTTCATTAATCTAACTCTCATTAAAGTGGGAGCCTGTAGGTTATTTCAAATCCATTAGTTTTAAATACAGATGATTGCAATTCTGTGTGGCATAAGACAACAGAAACGTCCATCAGGGAAATAGTGTGTACTTTAAAAAGGGGGAATCTGATGAATTTGCAGCTTGCTGACTTGTTATAAAAATTAAACCATCTGCTGGAGCAAATACCAGGACTTGTATACTGCTAATCAGACACCTACACAAGCATTGCTGAAGGAAAATAATAATAATAACAGTGCAAACATTAATTTAGATGCTGCAGCCAACATAAAATTGTAAATCTTTCAGAGTCCCCAGTAGTTCAGACATTCAGGTGAAGAGACCCAGTGTTTTAAGAATCTCTTTGGAGAACTTCCAAATTGCTTGTGTCTAAACTGGTGTACTAATGGCATGAGAAGTTGAACTGATTTTTTGTGCTCCAGTTTACTCCAGGAAATATAGCAAGCTTTGAGCATTCTGATTTCTGGAGCTGAATACTTGGGGTTGGGAGAGTGAGGGGTGGGAGCTACATGCACTAGCCTGGATCCAGATGAAAAGTTGGCACTTTCATTTTCCAGATGAAAAGTTGGGTGATACAAAAGTTCTACATGAGTGTTGATCTGTGATGGCTATTCACACATGCCAGTCATACCCTGATGCTACAGTCAACAAGTGATGGGCAAGCATGTGTCAATCTTACCTACAGGCTGGTTCACTCATAAACATATATATCTCTTCATCTCCCATTCCTTGACTGCCCAACACTTACCAATTCTCAGCTGAATGTGTGAATGGACTCTGCATGAAAGTGTTGCATTTGAGTTGACATTGGTTGATACATCCTATCCGTGGTGGCACATTCACCACATGGAAGACATCTGTGGATGCAGCGGTAAACCTGGGGATGAACATTCATGTGTGAATCAGCCCTAGGATGTTGTTAGCCACTGTGGGAAATCAAATAGATAAGGGAAAAGTTGACCAAGTTCAATGACTGAAATACCAGACTGATAGACAAGCTCAAGTCACGCAGGCTTATCAAGACACCATGGGCTCATTCACACGAGGCAAGGGGATGAGATGGGTAGAGATTTCGAACCAGGAGTCAACATACTGATAATACCAACTGCTGCTTCATCTTTCCTGCAGTCTAGTAGTGCTTACTCAGTTAGTGCTTGGCTGGGATTGCACAACCGGTGAGTCCCCAAGCCAAACACAGCACACCAGAGAATGGTGGCTCTCCAAGGACTCAACAGCCCTCCTCTATTTGCTGCTTGCCTGAGACATCAAACACACCACACAGGCAACCACACATGGCTGATGAACTATATCCAGCTGCAAGCACAAGATAGGAAAGGCTATGGGCCAAAACAGACATTCCATTACATGTGTGCCTAGCAGCTACATCTTTTAAAATTAGATTTACTTTAGAGTAGGCACAGGGCCCCTGCTCTGCATTGGGACCCTAGCATGTGGGGTAGGGGGGATTTAAGATTCAGATCACCCCCTGGACCTACTCTAGAGTAAAAATAAAAAGAAACCATGACTGCTAGACCAGTCTTCCCTAACCTGATGGCCCCCAGATGATTTGGACTTCACATCCCATCAGCCCCAGCCAGCATGGCCAATGATCAGGAGTTGTAGTCCAAAACATCTGGAGGGCACCAGGTTGGAAAGGTTTTGCTAGACAGACTTTTAAAATGATGTCAGTTTTGGCCCTAAGAAGATGCCAAGATGGTGGTATCTAAAGTCAGAAAAGACTGAATTGCAGCAAGACTTCATTCCTGTGCAAAGGACTTTCATGCCAACATAGGATGCTGCCTTATACTGAGTCATATCATTGGTCCATCTAGTTCAGTATTGTCTCCTCTGATTGGCAGCAGTTTCCAACACCTTGGATGGGAATTCTTTCCACAGTCTTCTGAGATCCTTTTAACGGAAGATGCAGCCACTGAACCTGGGACCTTTTGCATGTACAGCGTGTGCTACACTACAAAAGTATGGGCAGAATCCAACGGGATGCCTCAGCCGATTCCTTTCCACCCCCCTGATTCCCTCCCACAAGCAGGAGGTCCCCCAGGTCCATTGCATGCCACCACTTACACAAGGGAGATATAGCACTTCCTAGGGGAAGCCCCAAAATGAGCGGAAATGCTCGTTTCTGGAAGGAGGCAGGTCGGCAGAGCTCCTTTACGTGAATTCTGCTGACCCGCCTCGTTTTAGAAATGAGTTCACATAAGGGAGCTCCACCAACTTGCTTCCTTCCAGAAACGTCCACTTCTGCTTGTTTCTGGTTGTCCTGGAAGCACTAAATTGCCATTCCACAAGCGATGGGGGCCACTTGAGCAATGGAATTGGTGGGGCAGAAGGGAGTCAGCAGGGGTGGAAGTACCCTATTGGATTCCGCCCAAAGATGCCTACAAGGTACAACCCCTCTTTTCTCACCTCTTCGTTTGCTCTCATATAGCCTTGTAGCCACTTCTCCCTTAAATAAATAAATAAATAAATTGTAGAGCTGTCTTCTATTTAACCTTTTGTCCCTGGGAAGACTTCATCCTGACTCCCCATCGTGTTTGTTGTTCCATCATATATGAAATCATTGGGCACTTTTACCCAGTCATCTGTTCATGTAATCTACTGCCTGGGGCCACAATGAGCCATCAGTCATCTCATCTGTGACCCTCTGATGAAGCATATAACTTGCCTGTCATCCAACAGACTGCCAGAGAGGTGACCGTCTGAAACCTGGAGCCAGGCTAAATTATTCGGACAACAAGGGAGCCATATTTTACCGGGGGGGGGGAGGGGAGAGTTTATTACTGTGGGGTACATGAAGAAGGCAGGCATGTTCCAAACCCTGAATTCGTTACGTCTGTAAACTTTGCAGTTATGTTTCGGTTCATGCTGGCCTAACCGCTTAAAGGATTTATGGATTTGGGGACACTGGTAGACCATAAGCCGTTTGTCTTGCTGCATAAATCTTCCTCTATATCTAGATTTCATCTGACCTTCTGAAGAGGAGCTATGGCCTTTCTATACTAAAACCATACATCTCGGCATGAAAACCAGATGTAGAAGTGAGGCACAGCCTCCTGCACAAGCCCCATTGGAGTGAATGGGAGATGTGCACAATTAGTTTGGAAGGGCCTGACTGCAGTCCGGTTGTGCACAGGGAGCTGAAAGGCATGTCCTGGAAGGACTGGGACCAGAATCTCATGGAACACTGGGAAGGTCTTTAAGTATCAGGAAGAAGGTCATTAAGAGAGCAGTTCTATGGACTGTGCCCTCAGTGCTCGGAAGCACCCAAACTCAGAGGCTTCCAAGATTCCTACGCTGAAGACAGCAGGGCACGAGGTCGAGGAGTGGTGAAAGCAATCATTGCCTCTCTGCCCTCTGATCTTTTCAGCCCATCTAGAAAGGCCGCTTCAGAGGGGGAGGCAAAGAAGTGGGAGGAGGCTCAGGATAAATCATATCCTGGCCTCTCCAGTCTCCTCCCCTCCCTGCCCACCAGAACACCCCCTTTCTGTCCTCTCTGAGGTTAATTTTCCAACCTCAGAGAGGCAGTCAGTATGATGCTCTCTACACTGGCTGCAAGGTCAGGGGGTCAGATGTCTGACTCCTCATTCAGAGTTCGGAGTGCTGTCTCCGAGCTCGGAGGGGGTAAACCAAGCCATTGTATGGTCTCTGGGACACTCCCGCAGGGACCATAGGATTGCTCTCTAAGACCATAAGAAGAGCCCTTCTGGATAGGGATGTTGCAAATGTCTGGTTGGTTCCCACCAGCTTGGCTCCCTGTACTGGAGTCCAAGGACCCCTGTGCTTGCCCAACTCAGCACACACCAAGTTAGGCAAGCATGGCAGTCCCCACTACTCTGCTGAGCCACCATTTAATTAGACAATCTAATTAGACCATTTACACCTGGAATTTTGCATAAAGGGACCTCATTACGGCCGCCATTTACATAAAATGGTGATTTACAGAAAAGGCCAAGCCTCAATTCTGCACAAAATGGTGGCTTGGTGGAGCAGTGGGACACCGCTCGAGTCGCCACTGACCAGATGACCACAGACCACCAGGTGGCTCGAATGCATGGTGGACAGGGGCCCGGTGCATGGTGAGCACAGGGGTGAGTTCTCCAGTCCCTACTGCTGGACCAAACCAAAGATCCCTCTGGTCTATGGGTGTTGAATCTTTTTCAACTCAAGGACTGAATTCCATTTTGGAGAAGCTCTTGGGGGCCACATTCCAAGGGTGGGAGGGTCTGATGGCAAATGTGGGTGGGCACCCCCACCCAACATATTTGATCTTAAAGCCCTTAGTGCCAGTAACTGAGCCTCAGAAGAGGCATTTCAATCTTTTATAATGGGAAAAAATCTGCACAAAAGCTGCACACCAAATGACTGGGGTAGGGGGGAGGCAGGGAAACAAAGTATGGCCTTCTGGGGAGCCCCAGAGGCTGGATTTGGCTCTCCAGCCTGAGGTTCTGCACTCCTGATATACGCCCTGACCCTCTTGGTGGAAGGGCAGCATAAATAACAATGTGATCCATTCATAACTTTGTGGCCTGCCGGATTTCCTTTTAAAAGATGCCATTGCAAACTATTCAGAATGTATACAGCTGAAGAAAATGTCGCGCCCGTATCCATGCCTCTGTATTTATAAAGCATACCAGTGAACATTAAGGTGATTCTCCTGTTCCCAACACATTACTTTGCCAACGCTCAATTGATTTAACCTAATAAGGACGGATAGAAGAAATTACCCAGTCAGTAGGGGCTACAGAGACTAATAACCCCCAGAAGGGATGGGTAAGCAAAATGTGAGCACTTTATATCAAAAGTCTGAAGATTCATTCATCTCCAAGAACTTTATGGGGTTTTATAAAAAGAGACTAGTGAAAAGCTACTGCTGTAAAAAAAAAGAAGAAAGAGGTGAATGGGGGGTGGGGGATTAAGCAACCTGGGTAATTATGTTCCCAGGTTTTCAGCATTTCAGATGTGTTTGATCAATAAGTCATTTAAGCTGCAATCCACAGCCTACTGATTCTGGAGCAGTCCTATTAATGTTAATAGGATTGCTCTAGAGTAAACGATTGCCAGCTTTGGGCAGGCAGAAAGGCGAGTTATAAATCAAATAAACAAACAAACACTAAAATGAATACAGTAGGGACTCTCTATATAGCCTGAGCTAAAACCTTGGTCAGAGTTTGTGGTTTCTTGCAATGTGGAAAGTAACATTGCCAACTTTTGATTAAAAACAACAACCCAGAAGGTGGAGTTAGGTCAGAATTTGGAGGTTTACTGGTAGGGATGGGATTTTTTCATTCTGTTTCAGGGTGAAATTTCCTCCCTCCCCAGTTGGGAGGACTGTTTCAAAGTTTTGTGCTAGTTTGTGCTCTTTTGTGCCACAAATACCAAGTTTTGCGCTGCCACCAAACGTGTGGGAATGACATATTGGTGTGGCATGGCAAATCATAAAGAATCAAAGCCACACCTAAGGGTATGCCATTTTCACACTCTTGGTGGCAGCACAAAACTCAGCATTTGTGACATGAAAGAGCACAAACAAGGACAAAACTTTGGCATTGGTTCAGAGGAGATATGAGAATGTGGATTTTTTTTTTAGCATTTGCCATGTCACACCAAGGGTGTTTTATTTTCACACTTTTGGTAGCACAAAACTTGGGATTTGTGGCACAAAAGAGCACAAAACTAGCACAGAGCTTTGGCATCAGTCTGAAGGGCTATGAGAATGTGTGTGTGGGGGGCTGTTGTGTGTGTTAACTACGAAACTGCATTTGATATACGAGTACACAGTTGTGGGGGGGGCAGCACAAAACCTGGGACTTGTGGCATAAAACAGAAGAAAATTGGCACAAAACATTGGCATATACTAGTTTGAGGGGTTCGCAATTAACAGAAGCATATGTTTAGGCACTTGCTGAGGGCCCACATGCCAGGAAGGGGCCCACAGACAAGAGCCCCCTGGACTTGCTTCTTCTCTTCACCACTGAAACCTGCCTCTTGCTCTGGCCTAGAGAATGGTGGTGGTGAGGAGGAGCAGGAGATGCCCTTGCCTGCTTGCTCACAGGCTCTCTGCCTGGCAAGGAAGCAAGTTATAGCAATGAGGAGAAAGAGGATGAGGAGCGATAGCAGCTGGTGACAATAGCACTGAGAAGACTCCTTGAGGGAGGGGCCCATTGAAGGTGTCTTGCCTAAGGGCACTCAAAAATCTGGAGCTCCTACATGGCAGTGGCATGTTGCTCTTTCTGCATGTTACCACCACCATTGTCTGGGCCAGAGTAAGAGGTAGGTGAACAAGCAGATTGCAATTGTGAAGAGGAGGAGCAACTCCAGGGTGTTGTTGTTGTTGTTGTTGTTGAGGTGTGGGTCCTTGGGAGGTTCCCAACCATGCCTACCCATGATGAGCTTCCACAGTTTACTGTTAGCATGAACAGGATGGACATGTGAAAAGAGACTCATGTCCATCACCATCACAGTTGGTTTGGCCCATCGATGTACATCTGTTTTTTTCTACAGAAAATGAAGGGGTTTAAAAAATAAACAAAAACATTCTGAAAGGAAATGACTTGAAGGCCTAGAATTTGAAACCTTGCTGTCTTATTCCAGAGCCTTTTTAAGCTAATGGGAGAAGACAGAACAAGGCAGATGATTTCTTCCTACCGATGTGTGGCCTTTTCTTAATGAAAATATCTTTTCATTAACAAAGAAGGGGAAGGGATCATCATCTTTCCTTGGGCAGGCATGGCACCCTGTTAGCACAATGTGTTATTAGTGGAAGGGGGAAGGGGTTAATGGAAATGTAAATTTGTGGAACATCTTGACCTTCTGGGGGTGGGAGAGGCAAAATTCTAATTTTCAAAGCACCTGCCAAAGGTTCTTCAGGATCATCAGGATTTTATAATCATAAAATTTCGCTTTGGGAATGAAACTTTTTGTGGGGATAGTGACATTACATAGCAGGGGTGCAGAACCCCCAGTCTGTGGGCTTAATCCAGCCTGCTGGGCTAACCAGTCAGGCCCATGGAACCTCCTTTGCCTCCTCCAGTGGGTGGGGCTTGCCCTCGAAGCCCTGCCCACTGGAGAAATCCTCTCTGGAGGAATCCTTGATCTGAGGTAACAGTGGAATGCTGGTTAAAACTTTCTTCACTTGTCTCTCACTGTCCAGCTAGAGGCATGGAGAGGAGGTACACAATGGCTGGGTTCACACAATACACTAACCCACACTAAGTGGTTAAGTTTGGGGTGTTGTTGAACCATGGGTTGTTTGTTGAACTGTGGGTTAGCGTGTTGTCTGAACCCTGGACATTTTCTGCAGGGTGGCTTGCTAACCATGCAGTGTGACTTATTTTTCTTGAACAAGCTACCTTGAGAACCCATGGTTTGTTGTTGTGTTGTTCAGGGTGGTTAACAATCACTGTGTGGGATAACATGTTGTGTGAATCCAGCCAATGTAAATTAGCACAAATTCCCCCCCACCAGTAAAAACCAGTGGGCCAGTCCACAGAATCTGTGTGTCTTGGAAGAAGCTGGTCCTCTGTGGAATCTGGAGGTCAACTCCATAGAAATCCAAACTCATTTGAATCTGTGGCAGATTTCTCCAACATACCTAGTTTTTAGACATCTGTTGAAGACATTTCTATTTCAACAGACTTTTAATACGTAAGCATTCTGCTGTTTTTAAGGAATTCCTCTGAGCACTGCTTTGATGACTGCTGCTCTTAGGACCACTGCTTCTTAAGTTTCACTGCTGCTATAATTTCATGTATAGCATTTATTTTTTAATTTCATTATTATTATTTCCAGTTTGAATGATTTTAATAAAAATGGGATGATGATAATTATGATGATGATTTTGAAATGCTTGCAACTGATCATAGAGCAATGAAGTTAATGTTTGTTCATGTTTTATTAATTTTATAACACTTTTCAGCTAAAGAACTCCAAAGCAGTACCTAAGAGAAAACTGAATTACATAATAAAAACCACTTAATTAAAATAAAACCGAAAGAGAGCAATAATATCGACAAATGAAATTTTTCTAGTGTATCTTTAACTGAAAAGAATAGACACCGGTGGAGGCTGATGATGGCTCCGATGTCAGTGGGGTGGTAAATCCACTCCAGGTTTCAGTCAGAACCAGTCAGAACTCCAAAGCAGCTCCTTTAGAGTTCTGACTGAAACCTGGGGAGGATTCACCACCCCACTGACATCGGAGCCACCAGTCTCCACTGGCAGACACCTCTGCATGTGCGTTTCAAAGCAGTTGAGGATAACAGTGGTTCATTCAGGGTAAGACTTTGGGGAAGAAGCACAGGGCCCTACTCAGCAAAATGATCAGGAAGAACCCCAAACGCAGCTGAGCTGGCTTACCACCTTCTGAAGTAATACACATCGCCATCTAAAGAGCCCCCCCACACACACACACAAACAAGGCCAGTATGCCAGAGTCCCAAACTACTACACTGCACCATTGTGGGGCTATCCAGTTTTTATTGATTTGTAAGCCATTCTAGGTGCCTTTCCGTCTGAAGGGCGAGTTACCAATGCTTTAAAGGAAGGAAGGAAGGAAGGAAGGAAGGAAGGAAGGAATATAACATACAGTGGAAGGATCTGTAATGGAGGACACCTATTGGGCAATGAACTCTGGAATGAGAATCATGGAGTTGGAAGGGACTGTGGAGGTCATCTAGTCCAACCTCTCCACCCCCTGTGGCACACTCAGTACAGGATCTGCAATGCAGGATGCAGCTACAGCATCCTTGGCAGATGAACATCCAGCTTTGGCTTAAGTTACTTCCAGCGAAGGAGAACTCATCACCTTCCACAGCAGTAGGTTCCACTGTAGCTGTTAATGTTAGGAAGGTTCTGCTGATGGTTAGCTGAAGCCTGCTTCCCTGAAATGTCTACCCATTGCTTCTAGTGCTGTCCTCTGGAGCAACAGGGAACAAGTTTGCTCCACTTTCTGCATGACAGCCCTTCAGATATTGGAGGACCAGTATCATGTCTCCCATTAATCTTCTCCAGGCTAAACATACCCAGCTCTTTCAACCATTCCTCTTAGGATTTGGTTTCCAGACCCCACAGCATCCTGGTCGCTCTTCTCTGGATGTCTCCCAATTTGTCAGTCTTTGTGAGAATAGTGGCATTATAAGTATATCCCTATGATGGGCTCTTTAATGCATCAGTTGAATTGCTTACTGTTGTCACTGACATTTTAGCTGCTTTATGGGACGGTTGTATTTTAGTGGATAATTGTTTTTAAGCTGTTTTAAATTTTGTATGTTTTAATTTTGTTGAAAATCGCCTCGAGTCTTTTTTGAGAAAGGAAGAAGAAGAAGAAGAAGAAGAAGAAGAAGAAGAAGAAGAAGAAGAAGAAGAAGAAAGGAGGTACACTGTGTGTCTGTGCTTTGATTCATTCACTCCAAAGTCTGCATTGCACATGAACATGTTCGTAGATTTCTTAAAAAAAGAAAAAAGCACACACCCAAATAAAAAATATTTTGATGACCTGCCAGAAGCTGAGAAAGAGAAGGATTTGACCTATAATGCTTTGAGTCAAACGCCTTTACTATTTGGTCTCAGTGGAGTCTTTTAAGAGCAGTTTTATATCCTGGGGCAACTGTGAAGGGGTCACCTTGTTGGTCTGTGCCATTGCACGATACGAAAGCTCAAGCCAAGATGATATTCTCCCTACCCCCACACACACCTCCTTAGCAAACTTGGCCTCTGTATGCATCCCCTGTAGAAGAAACCATCAACCTTTCATAACAAGAATGCTCTTGAGGACCAGAACGAAAATGATACATGGCATGCTAGGGATACATGAAACCATGAAATAATAAATACCAAAATGGCTCTTTACCTTTTCTTTGGCTCCCACATCAACCTTATATTCTTACAAATGAAAGCCTGTTCAAACTAAAAATATAACTGGCTACTGCCAAAGCAAAGCTGGAGAAGTTCCGCAAAAGGGAGAAGAAAAAGCGTAGATTATTAATAACGTACCTCCCCACCTCAAAATGCGGTTTACCTTTTTTTCTCTCACTTTGGTTCTTTGACACAGAGCCCCACACCCCACCTTGTTTCCGCTGAAACAGCTTGGTTTTAAAATGTTCTCCCTTCAGGGAACCATTTCCACATCAACATACTGGCTGGGGAAGCCCTGTGTCCACCACAGAAACCCTGTGCATTACAGGGTATTCTGGAACAGCTGGTGCCCACAGTGAGTTTACATGCAGTACGGGATACCAGGCCTCAGTATGGGCCTAAGTGAATATACCCTACACCAGTGATCTGCAACCCTCCAGATGTTTTGGCCTACAACTCAGCTCTAGCCAGCCTAGCCAATGGGCACTGTGGAGGATGTAAAATGGTGGCCAGGCTGCCAACACATTTGCTGCTGCAAGAAAGGGCCCTGATCTGGACTGAGGCTCCTATTTTAACTTCAGAGTGAAAAAAGAGTTCATAATTTTTTTTTTTTATAAAAGTAATGCATAATTTGGGTGTTGTATCTCATCTTTCTCCCATAGTGGAACTCAACACAGTGTATATAAGGGACTAGTTTCAGGTGGCACCATGGGAAGATGAAGAAAGGCAGGTATTGGTATCTCAATGGTACAGCCCTGGTGTCCCAAACAAAATGTTGGCCCTGGTAGCATAGGGGTTGACTTTGGGGTTCCACTTCAGGTAGGAGACTGTGTTCAGCTGGCAGCTGAGGTTCACAGGTGGCTCCCCATCTGTGTAGCAAGGGACTTTTCCAGATCAGTAGGCACATCTGGAATTTTGAGAGAGTGTCATCAGTGCTCTATCAAAATGTCTGCCATGGGGGAGGCAGGGTTACTCATTCACAAAATGACTGTTTTGGTGGGCATGGCCGGTCCCAAAATACTCATTTCCTAGAAGCATAACTGGTGAGACTAGAAGACAAGTAACTTGCCCAAGAACGTAAGTACAAGGCAGAGGTGGGGGCTGAGCTCTAAAATACAAACCACTCTTTTGAACCCAAATGGAGATGGTGTTGGAGGGCTGCCCTTCACTTTGCAGCATGCCAGCCTCCCATTTTTTTTTTTTAAAAAAATGTTAATACCCCCCCCCCTTAAGAAATAAAATAAAAATCAGGTGGAGCAGGGAGCCTGGCAGGCACCAGAAGAAGTGTCTGTGGGCATATTGGTGCCCATGGGTACCACACTGGAGACCCCAGACTGACCAGGCTTCGTTTTTGCTTGGTTGTTGCAAGTGGTTCCTTCAGACCAAGTGTAGAAGCCTGGGAGAAGATCCTTTCATCTGAAGAATACATCTGTGTATGCTAATCCCAACATCCCTGAAAAGGCAGAATAGGGACAAAAACATACCTTTTTAGGGACAGATACTAAAAAGTAGGGTCAGTGTGAAGTAAATGTGTTATTAAAGGGAGAAAGGTGGTAAAGAAACATTGGAGGTACGCAAGCAAGCCAGGACAGGAGCCTGTGCATATGAGAGCCCTGACAACAGCAACGAATACCATTCTTCTTTATCACATATTTGAGAAGATGATCCAAGACAATGGAATTAAATACTCCTGGGTGGCAAGGAAGGTCATTAAAAAGGGGGGTGACAATATTACCGAAAGGAAAAGGAAAGCTCAGCAAGCCTTGGAAATCTATAGGACAGGAATTAAACGCTATAATCAGATTGTTTGTGTAGTCATTTACCATCTCATTTTCTTGCTGCGCAAGCAGAGGGATGGCTCGAGACAGGCCATCTCGGAGAGTAACAAAGTGCGCCAATAACGAACATGGGATTAAAGGAATATTGATAGCCCATGACAAGCAGCTTCCTGAGAAATGTTTCTTGGTCAAATAGCAGCAATCATTAAATATATGAGGGTCAGTCAATTTAATCTGCTCATTTTATATGGATTGATTAGTTTAGCAAAAAATAGCAGAGCTTGGAGGCAATTAATTGCTCGCCCCCATAGCTTTTCAGGACGGGAGTCTTTTTTTGTTGTTTTGTTTTTGTGTTGTTTTTTTTTAAGGGAAAGCTTAGATCAGTGCTTTTCAGACTTGCAGAGAACTCTTTTTACTGGTGCAACCCTGGCACCTTGGCTGCCAAACTCTTGTGGAGTGCAAAGGATTCTGGGGCACATATTTCACACAAGGCTTGAAGGTTTTGGTGTTGTTTTTTTTTTTAAAGAAATGATTTATGATATTTATATGCTGCTCTAGAACAAAAAGTTCTCAGGCTGGCTCACACATTAAGACAGGTTAAATACAGGTTCATAAATATGGATAACAATTCAAAAGGCTTTGGGAAATAAAATTGTGAAAATAAAAATGTAGATACGCACATGCCTGGGGGAAGAGAAATGTCTTTGTTTGGCACTGAAAAATAGCAGTGTGGCTGCCAGGTGAATGTCTTTGGGCAGATCATTCCATAAATGGGCACTCCACAACTGAGAAGGTCCTCTCTCTTTTAGCTACTTGCCTAACTTTCTTTGGCAGGGGCACCTGGAGAAAGGCCAGCAAAGATGACCTCTTTCATTAGGGGTGTTGAAGCTCTTTCATCCCAAGAGCCAATTTCCATTTTAGAGAAGCTTTTGGGGGCCACATTCCAGTGGTGGGTAGTGCTGAAGACAAACGGGGTGTGGCCAAACTACCCCAAATCCAGTATCTATTAGCTTAAAGTATTATTATTATTATTATTATTTACATTTCTATATTGCCCAATAGCCAAAGCTCTCCGGGTGGTTTACAAAGATTAAAATCATTAAAAATACAGTACACAGAGATTAAAAGCTATTTTAAAAAAATACAGACAATATACACAACAGAACATACAGTATATCTAAAAGTCCTTCAACCACCAAACTCAAGCAAACAACCATAAACATAAGACAATCCAGGATCGATTAAAAACTTATCATATGCTGCCAAATGCCTGGGAGAAAAGAAAGTGAGGATGGCAGAGAAATACGCCACGGACTGCAATGAGGCTGGATTCTAAAGAATACATATCAACCTGCTCATTCACCCCTGGAGTCTGTGGCGGAATGGACTACTCCTCCCCCTGAAATTCTCCCTGGATGGACCCTACCTGCTGCCGGCCGGTCCAGGTCCGTCTGCTGCCATCCATCCACTGCCCTGGACTGTGGACGCAAATGGCGTCCGGCATAGCTGACGCCATTTGCATCCCTCCTCTTTTCGGTGATAGGCTACGTAAATATTTACGTAGCCTATCACCGAAAAGAGCAGGGACGCAAATGGCATCGGCTATGCCAGATGCCATTTGCATCTGCAACCTGGCAGCAGACTGAAGTCCAGCTGTGGATGGGCCTGGCCGGTGGCTCTGTGGACTCGCCGTGGAGCAGAGGGAGGGACAGATCCGGAGGGTCTGGTTTCCGGAGGGAGGGACAGATCGCCTCCCCCCACCCCGCAGACGCCTGAATTGGAACAGGGTAAGTATTTCATACACCCCTAAAAGAAAGGTCTAAACCTGGTGCAGAAAAAATAACAATGTTGGTGCCATGCCGGCCTTGTCAGGGCCACCACAGAGAAGGCCCTCTCCCTTGTTGCTACCCCGAGCTTCCCTCGGAGTATGAAGCTGGAGGAGGACCTTAGGTGTTAAAGCTCTTACTGCCAGTAGCTAAGCTTTAGGACAGGCATTTCCATCTTGTAGAATGGGGCAGGAGGACATAAAAGCTATGAAACAACTGGTCATCAGGGAAAGGGGTTGAGGCCAGGGGAAGATGGTATGACCTTGTAGGACTGGGACCCCAGGTGGTTTGGATCTGAGCAGCAGGTTTGAGGTTTTGCAGCCCTGACAAGTAAGTACAAATTGGAGGAGGCATTCCTCTAAATACACATGAAATCTGGTGTGTGTTTGTGTGTGCAGGGTCAGCAGGCTTGATCCCAATCCCTGGTGCCTTCATTTGTTTTGGGTGTACAAAACAAGCGAGAAGGGATAGTGTCAAAATCTGTTCCTTAGATGCTCCATTTGACACAAAAGGATGAATTTTCAGTAGGTCATCGGCCACTCATGGAATGGAGGACTTGGGAACAATGATTAATGATGAGCCTCAAGTGAGATAAGGAGCCCCCAAACCAGAGGAACTGATCCACAAGAACAAAGGTGGGAAACAGCAGAGATAACCATAGAATGAATTATTTGAATGTGATGAGATATTGGAACAGTCACATTTGTATTGTACTGAAAAAAAAATGACACATAAGGTTGGATGTTTAGGGTTAATCATGCTTACAGTAGACTAACCTAAGCCTTGTTTATTTCAATGGGTCCACTCTAATGGGTCCATTCATGCTGGCTGGGGAATGCTGGGAGTTGTAGGACATTTTTTTCTGCCTATACATGCATAAGATTGTGCCTTTGTCTGGATCCAATCCATAGTATTGTTGAGGAGAATCACAGTATGATATAACAATGTTGCATGGGAAGAAAATTGATCCCTGCCATATAACTATTAGATCTAGAAGTGAAGTCTGCAGAATTAATTGAAGATTAAAATGCATGATGGTCAAAGGGTAGCCTGTTGCTGAATCCCATTTCCAATATCTACATCGATATCTATCCAAATTATAAGTAACACTCAGCAATCTGTGTGAGCACAATAACAATGGAGACATCAGTCATGGTCTCAAGCACTTCTGGGACAGTATTTCCCCATCCTGCTCCATTCCTCAGACCCGTTTGCAGGTATGACATCATTCTGAAGGAGATTCTGGGGAAACCAAAATGGTGGTCTTCATCCCAAAAGCATGAAGAGCACTTGTGAATTTGCTCCTCCTCTGAAATGTGCAAGCCCCTCTCCCCTAATGCAAAAAGAAGAAAGAAAAAGTGAAGGCATGTTTGTCCCCTCTCACCAACAAAGCCACCCACATCCAATATTAGCCAAAAATTGTGTTTTCTCCAAATTCACAGAGGACAGGTCTATCCATGATGGCTAGATGGAACCTTCAGATTCAAAGCTAGAATGCCACTAAATGCTAGTTGCTGAGGGCAGGGCTGGCCAGCACATTTTGTTGACTGAGGTGAAGGACAAGATGGAGTCCCTCAGTCCATGTATACAACTGGTAGTTGAAAAGTAGACACTACGCTATTTGCGTTCCCCTTATTTTCGCCGTAGTCTACGTAAAAACTACATGTGCCAAAATAAGGAACGCAAATGGCCGCGCCCATGGGCGCCGCCACTTGCGTACGTGCAGTTTTTTTTTTTTTACTCAGCCGTGATAGGCTACGTAAACATTTACGTAGCCTATCACGGTATTTTTTAAAAATCTAGCCATGATAGGCTACGTAAATCTTTACGTAGCCTATCACTTTTTTTTTTTTTTACTGGAAATGGCGGTGGTGGCAGCCGGTCAGAAGACCGGCTGCCGCTGCCGCAGCCACTGCCACCGAACTGCTGCCGAACCACTGCTGGAGCCGCCGCTGCCAGGAGGATTCGCCCAAGGTAAGTCGCGGGGGGGCGGCAGACTGTTTTGCCACCGATTTCGGGGGGCCGAATGCACTGGCATTCGGCCTCCCCGACATTTGTGGCGAAATTCTCTGACATCCCTACTCTCATTCAATTTGATAGAAAAGGAATTGCATTCAGGGGAAAACAAAGTTCAAAGAGGAGAAGAGAATTTCAAAGAAATTCTAATGGGTGGGGTTTGTAGTTCTTCTGAGGTGGTTGAGCAGTGTGTAAAAGTGTCATCCCTTCCATTTTACACTCACCTCTCTGGCATCCTGCAGCTTCCCTGGCTTCCTGCTCATCAGCCAAGGGGAAGGTGTCATGAGGTAACTCCTTCCCCACAGGGCTTTTTCAGGGCAGCCAGGGAGACTGCAGAGTGATGGAGAAATGGATAACAGAAAAAAAGAATACACACAGCACACTCGGCCACCTCACAATGATAAGGTAAGCTCAAGAACATCACCAAAATTGTGGCAGCACAATACCCACAATATCCTTAGAATCTAAGGATGGATGAAAGTCCCTTACCTGTTCTCGAAGCTTGCTTCGCGGTGGGGGGGAGGTGCTTCGGTTCTCCCCCCGAAGTTCAGGCGAGGGGGGGGGAGGCGACCTGCCTCGCCCGGCTGAAATTTAGGCCAGGGGGGGAGGTGCCCCATCCCTCGCCGGCGAAATTCAGGCCGGGTAGGAGCGCCCCGCCTACCCGGACGCGAAAAAAAAAGTAAACAAAAAAACAAAAAAACACACACCCATGATAGGCTACGTAACGATTTATGTAGCCTATCATGGCTAGATTTCCAAAGTCAGCCGTGATAGGCTATGTAAATCGTCATGTGACTTTGGAAAAAAAAAAAAGCGTGTACGCAAATGGCGGCTCCCATGGGGACTGCCATTTGCGTTCCTTATTTTGACACATCTAGTCTACGTAAAGATTTAAGTAGACTACGGCAAAAATAAGGGCAACGCAAATAGCGTTCCCTTATTTTCACCGTAGTCTACGTAAATCTTTACGTAGACTAGACGTGCCAAAATAAGGAATGCAAATGGCAGCGCCCATGGGCCGCCACCATTTGCATACGTGCTTTTTTTCCCCCCAAAGTCACCTGTGATAGGCTACGTGACGATTTACGTAGCCTATCACAGCTGACTTTGGAAATCTAGCCGTGATAGGCTACGTAAATTTTTACGTAGCCTATCACGGGTGTGTGTTGTTGTTTTTTTACTTTACTTTTTTTTTTTGCAATGGCGGCGGCGGCAGCCGGTCTGGAGACCGGCTGTCGCCCCCACCCCCGACGAAACACCACTGAACCGCTGCCGGGACCCACCGCCAAGAGGGACATTCGGCCACGGTAAGTCCCATCCCGGGGGGGGCGGGGGGCCGGCGGAGAATTTCCCCACCAATTTCGGGGGGGCCGAATGCATTGGCATTCCGCCTCCTGAAGATTCGTGGAGAAATTCTCCGCCATCCCCATTAGAATCTGTTGGAGAATTTATCTTCCTCTTGGAGAAATTCTTTGAAATGGTCCCCCCCCCCTCCACAATTTCTGTGCCCACATATAGGGTGGAGAATTTCAAGAATCCATTTGCATACAGCTAAATGGCTTGTGATCAAAGTATCAGAAGGACTGCCTGGTCTCATATCAACCTGCTCATTTACCTCAACATCCACCTAACACCTTCAACCAAGTGCCTGGATGGTAAAGTGGATGGTAACCAATGACATGGCCTTTCTGTAGTGGTGCCCCATCTCTGGGACAATCTTTGCAGAAATGTCTGCTTGGTAGGGATGGGGGAGAATTTCTCCCTGAAACTTCGGGGGGCTGAGTGCCAACGCATTTGGCCCCCCGAAATCAGCGGTAAAATTCTCCGCCCCCCTGCCCCCCCCTGGGATGGGACTTACCTTTCACGAATGTCCCTCCCGGCGGCGGGTCCTGGAGGCGGTTCGTCGGGTCTTCGTCAGGGGCGGGGGCGGCAGCCGGTCTTTCAACCAGCTGCCGCCGCCGCCATTACAAGGAAAGTAAAAAACAAAACAAAACCCCGTGATAGGCTACGTAACGATTAATGTAGCCTATCACAGCTAGATCTCCAAAGTCAGCCGTGATAGGCTACATTAATCGTCACGTAGCCTATCACGGGTGACTTTGAAAAAAAAAAAGTGTGTACGCAAATGGCGGCCCCCATAGGGAGCCGCCATTTGCGTTCCTTATTTGGTCCCTGTAGTCTACGTAAAGATTTACGTAGACTACGGCGAAAATAAGGGAACGCTATTTGCGGTGCCCTTATATTCGCTGTAGTCTATGTAAATCTTTACGTAGACTACAGGGACCAAATAAGGAACGCAAATGGCGGCTCCCTATGGGGGCCGCCATTTGCATACACGCTTTTTTTTTCCCCTCAAAGTCACCCGTGATGGGCTACGTGACGATTTACGTAGCCTATCACGGCTGACTTTGGAAATCTAGCCGTGATAGGCTACGTTAATCGTTATGTAGCCTATCACGGGGGTGGTTTTTTTTTTTTCGTGGCCGGGTAGACGGGGCGCTTCTACCCGGCCTGAATTTCGCCGGCGAGGGATGGGGCGCCTCCCGCCCGGCCTGAATTTCGGCCGGGCGAGGCGGGGCGCCTCCCCCCCTCACATGAACTTCGGGGGGAGAACCGAAGCGCCTCCCCCCCACTGCGAAGCAAGCTTCAAGGACAGGTAAGGGACTTTCGTCCATCTCTACTGCTTGGAGCTTATCCTTTTATCTTTTAGGAACCAGGCGGTGACTATTTAACAGTACATATTTAGAAGTAAGTCCCATTAGGTTAGAGACTTACTCCTCAGTAAGTGAATATAGCAGGGGTAGGGAACCTTTTTCCTTCATTACCCCAGTCAAAACCAGTCGGAGTTCACATTGCAGCAATGGATGTGGCCAGATCCAAAGCAGTGGGCAGGGGCAGAACCAAAAGAAGGCCAAGTTATGGATGTGACCATTTACTTTCTTCAGTATGCAACAACAGTGATGATGAAGACGACGACGACGACGACAACAACAACAACAACAGGTATTTGCACCCAGGCATTTTACTTCAACTTTTGCAAGGTTCCTTCCATCAACGTTGTAGATGGGGGACAGAGCAGAATGGAATAAATAATAACAATAACCCAGAGTGAGGCCATTGATAGACCATAGCCTGCTGAAATCGGGCATGGACTAGAAAGAGGGGGTGTGGACTGGGGAGAATCAAGAGGTCTGGACTTAGAGGCCTGAAGGTCCATATTTGGCTCATGGGCCGAAGGTTGCCCACCCTTGGTGTTTTGGATTGCAGCCATATTTCCCTGTGTTTTATGTAGGGATGTATGAGAAATTAATTTCAGCTTGTTTTTTACCAGGATTTTACCCAGTTCACACTTTCCGGACCAAACACAGACTCATACGCAATCTGCAGTCAAAGTCTGTACACTTACAAACTTGCTATGTGATTCGCAGACCCCCCCCCCAAAAAAAAATATGCATGAAAAAATGCATACTTTTGAAAAATGTGCACACATATGCTTTAATCTATGGGAGGTGAGCATATGTGTGTCATTCATTCATTCATTTCATTTCTATACTGCCCAATAGCCAAAACTCTCTGCACACAAAATACACACAATTGATGTGTACATTTGGAAAAATATGCATTAAAACGTTCATGGTCTTCATGCGAAAAGAAAAAAAACCTCGCAATCTGATACGAACTCAAGTTGGAACAAGCGTCAAGATGAAATTTGGAGAACATTGGCGAGTTGTTTTGCTGATTCATACGTCCCTATCTTTAGGTGAATAAACTGATCTTTTGTACACCCTGTTCCTGCTGGTTTTACCAACTTGTTTATCTTGGTGGTGTTACATTTACTGGTGATGATCATGAAGAAGAAGATCACTTGTTGTTTAAAATGGATTGTTGTAACATTACTTTTAGTATTGCCAGCTGCTTTGAACCCAGGTTGTGGGATAGCAATATTTTAAATGAATAAAATAGATACATTAAAATGATCCTAATCCAGCAACAACATCTGAAAGAATCAACAGATACGGGCTGAAAGTTTTGAAGCACAGTGACAGATACTCTGTTTTCTTGTGCTAATTAGAGTCTTGACTGTCTCTCTTTATGCACACTTAATATGTATGAAATGTGCCAATTGTAGTTTCACATTCGTATCTCAAAAGGCACCCAAGCATCCATTCCCCGAAGGCCCAGTGTATTTCCTACAATAGATAATACTGATTTTCTCACAGCGTTACCTTGGTTTCAGGTGTCCCACTCTTGTTCCTGTCTGACAGTTGTTTGACAGATGAGATGAACCACAGGCACACACTTGAAAGTAGAACATTTTAAGAAAAACAAATTACAGCCAAACACCTTTGCCACAGTGCTTCTTGACACTGACAGTTAGGGAGATTGACACCACCTGGGAAATGGGGTGCAGGGAGAGAGAAATTAGGCTGAAAGCTTTTGGAATAGTGCATGTTTCAAGGTGACTTTGAGAGGGATGTGGCTCCTTCTATAATTGCTCCTTGACCCAGTTGTGGGGACTGGTCACAAACGGTGCGAATCCAATGGGAATGTTACTAGTAAATTCCCAGGGTTTGAATGGATCCTCCTTTAGAGACAGAATCTCTGGTGGAGGGGCAATAGCTCACAAGCAGAGCTCATGTTCTTCTGAATGGAAGAAAGTTGCAGGCTCAATCGCCACCTTTTGCCACTAAAGTACCAGAGCTAAGAATGCTTCTGTAACCTCCTTATCTATATTTCCCTCTGGATTTCTGAGTTACGAATTGCTTGCTCTACTAGGCCTTGGCCTAGAATTTCAACTTAGACTTGATCTGCTTAAATTGAAAGTATTTGCTTAATTTGAAGGTATTTGTGAGGAACAAACCTTCCAAAGTCCAGGGGAAGCCTGAACATTAGGGAGCAATGCAAACCTTTAGGGTTGGAGGGCTACTTTGCTTATTAATAGAAATGTATGAGAAATTTGTTTTCTTTTTTGCAAGAATTTACCCAGTTTGCACCTCCCAGACTTGAATGCAATTTGTGGTTGAAGTGAGTACACTGAGCTTGCAATGCGATCAGCGGAATGAAAAAAAAATGCCTGCAAAAAATGAGCATGAAAAAAGGTATATTTTTGAAAAATTGCACAAATACACTTTAACTGATGGGAGAAGATGAGTACATTTTACAAATGTGCACAGTGGATGCATTTATTTGGGGAAACGTGCCTGAGAATACACACATATCTTTCTGAAAAAAAGAACAGAAATGCAACGTTTACAATCTGATATGGATGGACACAAGTTGGAATGAGCTTTGAGGTGGAATTGTGAGAACCTCAATGAACTAGAGTTCTGCTGGTTTGCACCTTGCTATGGATGAGATGGTCTGATGACTTTTTCTCCTTACCCCTCTTTTTTTAATGTAAAAAAGTTAGCTGGTACTCCAAGCAGTTCTGGAGTGCATGTGGCAGCCCAGCTGCCATGTGCATTGAAGATATTGCTGTAAATGCCCAGGGAAAAAGAGAAAAGAACAAAGAGAAAGGGATGCTGGTGACTGGAATCTCCCCAGTCTGCCATCTAGGACCCATGGACCCTGGCATTTGCCTCGCCCATGCTGAGTGCTGATGCTAGGCCAGGCCTCTGCATAACAGTTAGACAAATTCCTGGAGGAGAAGGCTATCAATGGCTACTAGTCCTAACGGCTATGTGCCACCTCCAGTAACAGAGGCAGTATGCATATGTACACCAGTTGTTGGAGAACATGGGCGGGAGGGTGCTGTTGCACTCATGTACTGCTTGTGGGTTTCCTGTGGGCAGCTGGTTGGCCACTGTGTGAACATAATGCTGGACTTGGTCTGATCCATCATGGTCTTCTCATGTTCTTAACAGCTGGCACTGCAGGGCAACAATGGGAGGGGTTTTATCCCAATGACCTACTATCCCAAAGGCACCTGGTTGGATCCCAGACTGGATGGCTCTTTGGTATGATCCAGCAGGGCTTTTGCTACAGTCCTAGGATGCTCTCTTCCTTGCGTCTTTTATACTGAAGCAATGCAAAGTGACAGAGCAGGAAGTATGATCTATTAATTCTCACCCAGTGAGTCGCTGTCAATGCAAATTAAGCGTGAATTAATAAACTGTAATTCACATTCTGGAGAGAGCGCTTCCTTGAGATTATCACATTTAATTATGAAATATTATTCTTTGGAAAAATATTTATCCACATTAATGAGGAGCTGATGTTCATAAATTTAAGTGCTGAATATTCATCTTCATGCTTAGTTCTCAGTGTGTTCAGTCAATCTGGGGGTGTTTGGGTTTGAATCACATACTCTTACCCCCCCCAAAACCGTACCAAGGCAACTGAGATTAATTCCAACAGAAGTATGCAAGCCAACAGAATTGAGTCAAATGTGTGTGTCTCATCAAAAAATGTTGATGCCACTGTAATTCTGGAGCTCATCATGCCAGACGGATGTGCAGCTAAACACACAGTCCAACCTCCCTCACAGGGTTGTTGTGAGGTAGGTGGCACCTAACGTTCCTTCAGCCCAATTCTTCATCATCATCATCATTTTACGTAGTTACTGCTTGACCTTATGAGTTTGGTGAATATCTCATTGGGACATGCTTTGGCATCTGGCATTTGTCACATGGATACTGTGGCCCATTCTGGTTGCCACACTTTGAGAGGGCGATATACATAGATTGGAATGGGTTCATAGAAGGGCAACAAAGATGGTCAGGGGTATGGAATCCAAGTCCTATGAACAAAAGGTTGAAGGAACTGCATATGTTTAGCCAGGAGAAAAGATGACCAAGGGTGGGGATGATAGTACCCTTCACAGAAAAGAGCCAACACTTGTCCTCTGCTGCCCTAGAGGGAAGGACTAGACCTAATCAGCTTAAATTACAGGGCCATAGGTTTTTTGTTGTACCTCAGGAAAATCTTAAGGTACAACATGGGTGGGAGGGTGCTGTTGCGCTCATACCCTGCTTGTGGGCTCCTGGTCAACAGCTGGCCACTGTGTGAACAGAATGCTGGACTAGATGGACCCTTGGTCTGATCCAGATGGCTCTTCTTATGCTCTTATGTTCTTAATCTGTTCTTAATGTTCTCAGTGTTCTTAATCTGTTATTTTTTTTCATTTTTATTGTAAATTTTAACAAAACAAAACTAACCAAAAACATAATAAAACCACAAAGAAGAATAAAACAAAAACAAAAATAAATAGAAAAAATAAAACATATTCTAAAATCCTCTGTTTCAAATATTACAATATCCAAGAAAGAAAAAAAGGGAAAAAAATAGGTTACACATAAACTTCAGTAAAAGCAGACCAAATATCCACATGTAAGTCCATCTGCAAATTACGCCTATATACCACTTTTTCAAATGTTGCAAGTGTTGTTAAGTCTTCAATCCATTGCATTATAGGCAGTGAACTTTTATCCTTACAATATTGTAATATCAGTATTTTAGCAACCAAAAGGGCATGCAAAATCCATTTACGCTGACCATGTGCTACGTTCCAAGAAGCAGGTAAGTAATTTAAGAGAACATGTACATCAATAAATATTAAAGAGCTTTCCAATACAAAATTTATCCATACAATAACTTCCCCCCCAAAGAAGGCAACCATTGGGCATTTCCAAAAGATATGAATAAGAGAAGCATTGACTGCATTACACTTCCAACAATTAGCCAAATTTGACAAGTCTTTATTAAAAAGACATTGTGGCATCCAATAGACCCGAAACAAAAGTTTTTGCTGAATAAGGTGTAACCAAAGATCCAAATGTCCTACACAAACGCCAAGGCAGCAGTCCATTGATTAAACAAAATAGGACGTTCCAATTCCCTGTTCCATTCCTGCTGTAAACTGCTTGTATCATATTTATTCTTTGATAATAAATGTTTGTAAACATGAATCATAGGTCAATATATCTGATCAGCCTCAATAAATATTTCCAATAGCAAAGGAGACACCGAAGCAGTAAAAGAAGCAGGACTGAACCTGGATACCAGCAAATGTTTCAATTGCAAGTACTGCCATTCCGCTGTAGCAGGCAAATCAATTGATCTCACAAAGTTGAAAATAACAAAAACTCATCATCAACCCCCACTAATTGATCCAGGGTAAAGATAGGGATGGTGGAGAATTCTGCCACGGATTTCAGTGAGGCCAAATGCACTGGCATTCGGCCCCCCGAAATCCGTGGCAGAACGGCCCGCCCCTCCCGCAGATTCCCCCCGGGATGGCACCTACCTGGGGCGGATGTGGCAGATTTGGTGGTGGCAGCAGCAGCTGGTCTCCTGGCCGGCTGTGGCCGGGCTGCTGCCGCCGCCATTGCCGTCCTTGCAGCCGTGATCATCACGGCTACCCCCAAAAAAACCCCCAGCATATGCAAATGGCGGCCGCTACGGCACCTGCCATTTGTGTTCCCTATTTTTTGCCGATTTATTTACGTAAATATTCAGGTAAGATAAAACGGCGAAAAAAAGGGGAACGCAAATAGCGTAGTGGGCGCTGTTTGCGTTCCTTTATTTTTCGCTGTTCTAGCCTACGTAAGTATTTACATAGGCTAGAATGGTGAAAAATAAAGGAACGCAAACAGCGCCCACTATGCTATTTGCATTCCCCTTTTTTTCACCATTTTATCTTACATAAATATTTACGTAAGATAAATCGGCGAAAAATAGGGAACGCAAATGGCAGCCGCCATAGCTGCCGCCATTTGCGTATGCTGGGTTTTTTTGGGAGAGGGAGTTAGCCATGATAGGCTATATAAATTGTTACATAGTCTATCACGGCTGCCTGGCTGGACGCAAATGGCAGCCACTACGGCGGCCGCCATTTGCGTCCGCAGCAGCCCGTCTGCGGCCGGAAATCCGGCTGCGGACGGCCCTGGCTGGCTGGTCCACAGCCTGGCCACAGAGCGGAGCCAGCCATCAAGGATTCCAGGGGGGAGGACCGGATTGCCTCCCCCCCATCCCGCCCACCACGAAAGATTCCGCGAAAAGGCAAGTGAGTTTTGTACATCCCTAAGTAAAGATCATTTTATTGGTTCAGGTCTGCCATAAAAACTTTTTTTTTACCAATTCTTAAATCTCAATGTCCCCATAAAGTCAGTTTAGCATGGGAAAATTGATCAAACTGTAATTGATGAGACATTATACGCTAAACTTCTCTAACTGCCAAAATTGTGGGAGGAGCTCTGTCTACCTGCTGAAAAACTAATGCCATCCATTTAAAGAGAGGCTCCAGACAAGAAGATTCCAACACTGACCAAGGTGGAAAATCTAATCTGAGTGGAAAAGGCCAAAATCTAGTAGAGGTTAGCAAATAGGCCCAATGGTACATAGTTAGATCTGGAAAACCGAACCTGCCTTCATTAACTGAAAGTTGTATCCTTTTAAAAGATATTCTTGGTGAAGAGGAACCTCAAAAGAATTTACAAAACAAAGCATTAAGTTTTTGGAAATATTGGCCAGGTATAAGTATAGGGATCCAGTGTATAACATAAATAATTTGAGGTATGGTATTCATCTTAAGTGTATTTACCTTACCCCATAAACTCAACTTTAAAGATGCCCATCTATCTATATCTCATGAAATATCATTAACCAAATTGTTTATATTTACCCTAATCATTTGAGATATATCTCTAGCAATAATTATTCCCAAGTAAGTAATAAACTCTGGGCATTGTCGATATTGCCAATTAACTAATACACTAGAGTATGCCCTATCTCCAATTGGCATTATTTCCAACTTTGACCATTTAATTGAATAGACAGACAATTAACCAAAAGTATTAATCAATTTCATCAAAACTGGAACCAATGATGGGAATCTCAAGATAAACAACAAAAGATCATCAGCATAAGGGCTAATTTTGAATTCTAAACCCAAACCGACAAATCCATGAATACTATTATTTTGTCTAATAGCACACACCAAGGGTTCCAAACATATACTGAATATCAATGGGGAAAATGGACAACCTTGTCTGGTGCCTCGCACAAGTGAAAAAAAGAAGCTGAGAATAAACTGTTAGTCATTACTCTCACTCTAGGAGCTGAGTATAAAATTTTAACCCATTTCAAAAATTCTATAGGAAAACCAAAATTAGTCAATGTAATAAACATAAATTTCCAATGAATTTTGTCAAAGACCTTTTCTGCATCCAAGGAAATGATGGCCACTTGGTCAGTTCTTTCAGAGTTTAAAGCAACTAAATCAACAACTAATCTAAGATTATCAGCCCCCTGTCTATTTTTAATAAATCTCACCTGGTCTGGTCTAACCAATACAGTCATGATTTCTTGTAATCTATCGGCCAAGATTGCTATTGATATTTTGATATTTATGTTAATTAATGATATAGGTCGATAGTTAGCACAATAGGTATGGTCCTTGGCTGGCTTAGGAATGACAGTAATATAAACGTCATTTAACAATGAAGAAAGGGAGCCCACTTCAAAGATATGATTATAGAGGTGATACAACTTTGGGGATAAAAACCTAGAGATTGGAAAACCATTCAGTCCGGGTGATTTCCTGGTATTCATTTCATTATTGCATTCATAATATCCTCTGAATCTGAATACAGAGGAACTAAAAGAAGCTGTTGTTGTGAAGAATCTAAACATGGAAGATTAATCTGAGAAAAAAAAGCATCCATATCTTGCTCTGATATCTTATTACTGGTACTATACAGATCAGAATACAACTTTTAAAATGGTGAATTTATATCCGTAGGAGAAGTATATACTTTGCCACTCTCATCTTTAATAGGTGAAATGGCATTTAGATGTTGGTGCTGTCTAAGACAATGTGCAAGGATCTTACTAGGATGTTCACCATTTCCCCAATATTTCTGTCATAGACAGGTCAGAGCAAATTCCGCCTGTTGTGAAAGAATATTATTCAACTCATGCTTAGTATTCTGTAGCACCTGATAAAGTTGTGCTGTGGGGGAAATGGAAAACTGAGTTATAAGAGATTTCAGCTTCTTATTTAAGAAGGGTTGGGGTTTTTTAAGCTTCTTTTGATAAGAAGCATAAGAGATAATTCAGCCCCTTATAAAAGCTTTACTAGCCTCCCATTCAATGGCACACAAACCTACTTTACCCTCGTTAATATTGAAATACTCTGTTAGTTCAGCTAACATCTGGGTTTTAAACTTCTCATCATTAAGAAAGGAACATTAAAATGCCAAATACCGGGGGCCCTAAGAGTATCAGAAAATTGCAGTTCCAAACATCTGACACTACCAATGTGTCAATCGTGCAATCTTTTATTTGGCATACTAAAGTTGTAGAAATTTAAAAAAGAAGAAGTCTAATCTAAAGCAGTTATGGTGAACTGGTGAAATAAAAGTATACTCTATCAGCAGGATGTAAAATTCTCTAAGCATCAGTTAAACCATATTCCATCACATAAGCCTGGAGTGCCAATCTTACAGCAGACTGAGTCTTAGGAGAAGGTGTACTATCTAACAAAGGATCTAAGACCTTATTAAAATCCCCACCCAGAATAAAATAATCATAGGTAATATCAACAAGTTTAGCAAAACAATCATGAAACATAGCTGGAGAATCAATATTTAGCCCATATATATTGATCATAACAATTAATTTACCCATACACTTTCCTACTAAGATCAAAAAATGCCCCTCAATATCAAAAATCACCTGTTGAACTGAAATAGAAAGTTGCTTATGAATTAAAATCGCAATCCCTTTACACTGTGCTGAAGTATCTGTGACGTCAGCCTCTCCAACCCAGTCCTTTGAAATATCTGTCAATCCGCAGCCATCAAATGGGTTTCTTGTAAGAGAATTTGCTGATTTGTTATCAGCATTAAGCTCTTTTAACTTAGTAAGAACTCTTTTCTGTTTGTTTACATTTCACAGCCCCTTGACATTCCATGAAGTCACGTTAAACATTGAAAAAACAAATGCAAATTATTAATGTTCTTAATGTTCTTAACCTGTTCTTAATGTTCTTAACATGGGGGTGGGGTGCTGTTGCACTCATGCCCTGCTTGTGGTTTCCTGGTTGACAACTGTTTGGCCACTGTGTGAACAGAATGCTGGACTAGATGGACCCTTGGTCATCATGATCCGGTAGGGCTCTTCTTATGTTCTTATGTAGTAATCTTCTTATGGTAAGGTTAGTTTGACAATGGAACCAATTACTGTTGAATCTTAGGCCTGCAGGCCACATAAGGCCCACCCAAAGTCCTAATCCACCTTTCCCCACATAGCCATTCCCCCTTTCCCTTGTCCCAGCCCCTTTCCCCAATCACCAGGCATTTGGTGGTCACCCAGCTTTTGTGCAGCTTTTCTTCCCATTCTAAAAGGCCAAAATGCCTCTCCTAAAGCTTGGTCACTGGTAGTAAGGGCTTTAAGCTATTCCATGCAGGTATTTTTTTAGTATATTGGCCCTGCCCCCTTTTGCCCACCACTGGAATGTGGCCCCTGATAGCTTCTCAAAAATTGAATCAGCTCTCAAGTTGAAAAAGCTTTGACATCCCTGACTTACCGCGCGCGGGGGGGGGGAACCTCTTTCAGCTCATTGCATTTCAGAGAAGCTCTCAGGTGGCACATTCCAGGGGAGGGGGGCTGGGTCCAAAAATCCCAGCATATTTTACCCTAAAGCTCATTGAACTCCATGGGGCTATTTCTGAGTAGACATGCAGAGGTCCACACTGTAAGGGAATATTAGCAAAGACGCTGAACTGCAGACCGGAAGGTCGGCAGGTCAGCAGTTCGAGACCCGAGTGCTGAGTGACGGCGTGAGCTCCTGTCTTCGGTCCCAGCTTCTGCCAAGCTAGCAATTCGAAAGCAAGAAATTGCAAGTAGATAAATAGGTACCGCCTCGGCGGGAAAGGTGACAGCGTTCCATGCACCTCGGTGTTCAGTCATGCCGGCCACATGACCACGGAAGCATCTTCGGACAGCGCTGGCTCTTTGGCTTAGAAACGGGGATGAGCACCGCACCCTAGAGTCGGACACGACTGGTTGGGGACACCTTTACCTTTTTACCTTTAACTCCAGGCAGCACAAATAGGAACAACAGTTCATCCTGGGCCAGAAAATAGGAACAGTTCATGGCAAATAGGAACTGCTGGAAAGGATGTATTTTTTTTGTAGCATTTATTCCCACATCAGGATCAAAACAGTTTTTTAAAGGCTTTTTCTGGTCTGCATTACATTGCATTCTCATACTTTCAGTAGCCAGCCCTGTACTCCCTACTGAAGTGGGTTGTGTTAGTACACTGCCCATAACAGTTTCCTATCATCATCATCATCATCATCTCGCAGTTGATCCAGTTGTCCTTATTATACAATAGCTGCTATTCTAAACACATTAAGCAACTTTATGTACGATCAAGATGGGGGATTATGAGGTGTGTATGTGTGCATGCATGTGTGTAATGTAGGAAGTGGATGGTGAGATGTTTTTCCCCTTTCTCTGTCTCACAACACTAGAACTCTAGTTCACTCAAGGAAACAGAAGAGGCAGTAGACTGATAGAAGAAAGTACTATCTAAGCCACAGCTTAGTGGTAGAGCACCTGCTTTGCATGCAGAAAGTCCCAGGTTTGATCACCAGCATCTTCAGGTAAGGCAGGGAAAACTGCCTGAAACCCTAGAGAGCCACTGCCACTCAGTGTCGATGGTACTGTGCTAGATTTTATTTATTTATTTATTTATTATTTTATTTATTGAATTTATATCCCACGTTTCTTCCATTGTGGAACTCGAGGTGGCTACATATGCTTCCCAGGTGGTCTCCCCTCCAAGCACTGACCAGACCCAGACCTGCTTAGCTTCAGCACGTTAGCCACCTCATGTGCCTTCAGACTATGCCCTGGGACTCATGGTCTGACTCAGTATACAGCAGCTTTCAATGCTCCTTTGCAAAACACATCATTAACTTGCAGAACTCAATGCTGGAAGATGTGGTTGATGGCCATTGGCTTAGATGCCTTTAAAAGGGGATTAAATACATGGATAATACATGGATAAGAGGTCATCAAGGTTATTAATAGTGATGGCTAAAAGGAGCCTCCATGTTCCTCTGTATACTATTTGCTTGGGGGTGCCGGTGGCAAATGAACAGGAGAGGTCTATTGCCTTTATTCTTAGCTTGTGGGCTTCATGGAGACACCTGTTGGCTATTGTGGGGAATAGGATGCTGGATTAGATTACCCTTTGGTCTGATCCAGCAGAGGTTTTCTTATGTTCTTACCACCTGGAGACTCTGTCATTGAGGTGCGCAACTTGCAGTCCTCCAGATGCTTTGGCCTACAACTCCCATCATCCCTCACCATTGGCTATGCTAGCTAGGACTGATGGGAGTTGTAGGCCAAAGTATCTGGAGGGCTGCAAGTTGTCCATCCCTGCTCTTCAACATTGTCCCCACCACTACCCCAATGCATTATTCTTGAAGGCAAATTTCCCTTTTCTTGTCAGCTACCATACAGCGAAATTATTCAATTAACAAAGGGCTGGGGAACCTGTGGCCTTCCAGACGTTGATGAACTACTACTCCCATCATCCCTCACCATTGGCCAGACTCACAGGGAATGATAGGAAGGGGAGTCCAACAACACCTGGAGAGTCACAGGTCCCCAAGCCTTGAATTAAAAGATGGGATTCAATTTCCACAAAGTAAAGGCACTGGCGTGCATGTCTTAATACCTTTGAAGAAACTAACAAATATTCTAGAAGCCTATTGAAAGAGAGACTCTTAGAGTTCAAAATTCATCTGTAAAGCTTGGTTACCTGACAATGATGCCTGTGTGCATTTTTTCCAAGTCGCTTCCAGTGAAGTGTGATCAGAGATTGACAGCATGGGCAGCGGAAGTGAACACCTATGGCAAAGATGTTCACTGGCAGTCATTCTAAAAGGCCTCTAGCCATACTTTTCTTACCAAAGCTGCATGCTGCAGTGCTATACAGAAAAAAACAACAACCAACTACTGCTGCTATTGTTTCTAGTATCCTTATTAATAATAATAACAAAAACAAATACATATTATTAACAACAATAAAATATAGAATCATAGAATAGTAGGGTTGGAAGGGGCCGACAAGGCTATTGAGTCCAACCCCCTGCTCAGTGCAGGAATCCAAGTCAGAGCATCCCTGACAGATGGCTGTCCAGCCTCGTCTTGAACGCCTCCAGTGTGGGAGAGCCCACCACCTCCCTAGATAAATAATAATATGTATTATTATTACATATTATTAAAATAATATGTTAATAATAAGTATTATTATTATTATTATTTACTACTAGAATAGCTAAAGACATAAATCTTTATTCAGGCCACCTGCAGTCAATCTGTCCCAGTGAGCACCTGTGTTGGGGGGGTGGCAAAACCTTTCTAAGAGGGTCAAAAGATCATTTTGATTGTCGCTCCCAATTCTACATAACAAATGAGTCTGGTGGGAATACCAAGGGGCTTCAATGTGAGGAAGGACTGGGAGGTGGGGACATAGAGGAAAGAAAGACTTTGTTAGCAATCAGGTAATGCAATCTCAGCAGTGACATTAAAACACACTGGTTCCTGAACTTGTCTGAAAAACACATTGTAGTCACTTAGGTTACCAGGTATCATGTGTTTGGCAGGAGCAGGGAAGGAAGAAACAATTGCATTCAAAAAATCTTAGTGAAAATATTTTATTTTTATTTTTTTTGCTAAAAGCCTCAATTGTTGAAAAATCTTTCTATAAAACACTTATCTCTGTGCACATAAAAATTAAATCTTCCTCGTCTTCTGTACTGAAGTTAAGGACAACAAAAACAAAACAAAATAAAACAGAAGTAAACCACAATTT
Organism: Heloderma suspectum; assembly: GCF_057233095.1. NCBI lineage: Eukaryota > Metazoa > Chordata > Lepidosauria > Squamata > Helodermatidae > Heloderma > Heloderma suspectum. The sequence continues at coordinate 14,574,551 of NC_139465.1, read as the reverse complement.
CTAAAGTTACCCCAAATAAAATGTCAACAGTGCAACCCTATACATGTCTACTCAGAAGTAAAACCCACTGAGTTGAATGGGTCTTACCTCTAGGTAAGTGTGCATAGGATTGTGTCCTAAATGAACCAACTCTTTCTGAAATGCGTGGCTTCATATACGTCAGGTTTCAGACTGAGAGCCTGTTTTGATTGCTAGACTTTATACATAGGATATAAGAAACATACATTCCAGAATTTGTATTTACTAGAGAAGGGGGAGAAATGCATTTCATTTGCATTTTAATCCAAACCTACCTAATTCACACTTCCTAAATGAATCTATGAACTGGAACGTAATTCTTCTTGGGGTTTCACACTTCTTTGAATTCTGAAATGCAGTCCCCCGATTTTTAAAAAGCATGCATTAGGGAAAACTGATTATAAAATGCATAATTAGTGGAATTAGTGTACAAAAATGCATATTAGGAAAAACTGCTTGCGAAAAAGAATGTACATATTAGGGAAAATTGTGTACAAAATCCATTCAAATATTCTTGCAGGCTTTTCAAAAGCAATTGCAAACTGATGGGGAAATAACTTGTGCTTGAGAAAAACCAAACATTATAGAAAGCTTTAGACACAGATTCATCCAGCCCTAGTATTTATCAGGTACAGTTCCTGTTTCCTGCTGCCTACCCATTTTTATCCAGCTCTTCCTCTTGGGGAGATCCAGCAGATGCATTTTTAAAACATCCCATTCATATGCACACCTGTGCACTAAAGCGTCCATCCTTCTCTCGAGTCTTTAGAAGTTAAGGCAGCAATTCTATCGGTAAGCAATTTGGAATAAGCTTCATTCCACTCACTGGGACTCATTTCAGAGTAAAAAGACTTGGAACTGTATATCTCCAACTTCATCGGGAGAGTGGGGGAAGAAAAGGATACATGCTTATAAATGACATGCATGAAATGCATGCACATGGGTGCAAAACAGCAATGCCCTGCTTTACTTCCAACACCACCCTATAATTTCTATGCAGTGATCTTTGGGGGTGGGGGTAATCTTCCTTGTCTTCTGAACTGAAGTTAAGGACAACAAAAACAAAACAAATAAAACAGAAGCAAACCACAATTTCTAAAGTTACCCCAAATACAATGTCAACAGTGCAATCCTATACATGACTACTCAGAAGTAAACCCCACTGAGTTGAATGGGTCTTACCTCTAGGTAAGTGTGCATAGGATTGTGTCCTAAATGAACCAACTCTTTCTGAAATGCGTGGCTTCATATATGTCAGGTTTCGGACTGAGAGCCTGTTTTGATTGCTAGACTTTATACATAGGATATAAGAATCATACATTCCAGAATCTGTATTTACTAGAGAAGGGGGAGAAATGCATTTCATTTGCATTTTAATCCGAACCTACCTAATTCACACTTCCTAAATGAATCTATGAACTGGTGAAATGATGGTAAAGTAGGGATTTTGTGTGTATTCACTTACAAGTCCGTTCTATCTGGTTTCCTCATCAACATAAAAACTCAAATACTGTCTCTCAAAATACAGTTTTAAAATGTACACTGACATGTTATTTGAGCCGAGAACTCCATCGGAATACTCGGGAAGTGTGGAAAAAGCAGCAAATAATTAAGCCTTGATCCACATGCTTGTCTGAGAGGCATGGATCAGGTCAATTCATATTGCATCACATTAGGGGGAAATTGCTTGCTAAAAGTGTGTATGCTAGGAAAAAGGTGCACAGAAATATGAATAGCAGGAGAAACTTGAAGACTCTTTTTTTTTTTTTTTTTTGCCAAATTCACAAACTGAAGCTGACAGAGGAAACTGAGAACTGGTCTGGAGTGAAACTGAAATTGACAGATTCACTCATCCCGAATGATGAAGGGGAACTGGAACCCTAAGGAAGACACTATGGCTGTTGCTCAAACCAATGGTCAGTGTTCACAGAGAATACTTCAGTGTGATATATTCAGCAGTACTTCTGCCCACTCTGTACACCCCCCCCCCCTGCAGGCTGTACCCAATGGAGAAAAGCAATCTATGTGCAGAAAACTCCTTCATGATTATCAGCATAGCAAGCAAGTTGATTTAGATGTTAGCAGCAAACTATGGTATGTACAAACTGCAGTTTAGACTTCAAACCATGATTCAAGATCCAGACATACAGGTAACCTATGGCTTGCACAGTTTCCTTCTTCCTCCACCTTCCCTAAGAATCCTAGAATGCTATCCCAAACAGCAGCTGGCAAGGGTGGGCAAACCATAATGGGTTGCTTTGGATGGAGCACATAAACTAGTCAATTTGCCCAAAACTCTGGCTCACAAATAGCTTCAAAATCTGCAGATCCTGACTTAGCAGCCACTGGCAGATGGTATTGCTTGAGACATGGGGACAAATGATGGTTTGGCTTTGCAAAGCATGGTTTGGTGTTGTGCGTGTGTGGACTATCTCCAAGTCATTCACTAAAAAATCAATGCACAAATGCTTAAAATAACACTTCTGGGCACTGTCGTTTTATTCATTTCACTTTAGGAGCTAAAAGGTTGGGATGTTAGAGAATTCCACCACGGATCCCAAGGGGGCCAAATTCCAGTGAATTCGGCCCCCCAGAATCCGTGGCGGAATGGAGCCCCCCACCGCTCCACCCTGTGAAAGCCCCGCGAAACGGAGCCTACCTGGCTGTGGCTCCAGCTGTGGCTTCAGCTGCGGCAGCGGCTCCGGCTACTGCCAGGCTGGTGCAGATGCAAATGGCGTCCTGAGTAGGGGACGCCATTTGCGTCCCTATGGTAGCCCGTGATAGGCTATGTAAATATTTATGTAGCCTATCACGGCTAAAACGGGAACGCAAATGGCGTAGGGGACGCCATTTGCGTCCCTGCTTTAGTCATGATAGACTACGTAAATATTTACATAGCCTATCACGGGCTACCATAGGGATGCAAATGGCGTCCCCTACTCAGGATGCCATTTGCATCCGCACCAGGCCAGCAGCAACTGGAGGCCCCGCTGCAGGTTGGCCCTGCCGGCAGCTCCACGGCCTGGCCAAGGAGAGGAGCCGGCCAGGCAGGATTCCAGGGGGGAGGAACGGATCGCCTCCCCCCCCGTCGAGGATTCCAGGGGGAGGAACGGATCACCTCCCCCCACCTGTGGAACCCGGCGGAGCCAGGTAAGCGGGGTTTCGTACACCCCTACTAAAAGGTCACCAGAAAGTTATCCTGGGATGCTTTCCATAGCTCATCAGTAGAGCCCATGATCTGCATGCAAAATATCCCAGGTTCAATCCCAGGTAGGGCTGGGAAAGACCCCTGTCTGAAACCCTGAGGAGCTGCTGCCAGTCAGTGTTGACAATGCAGGGCTAGATAGACCAAAGGACTGACTCAGTGTAAAACAGTTTCCCATGTTCCAGGGGAGAGCCACAGCCCAGTGGTAAAGTGCATGCTTTGCAGGCAGAAGTTCCCAGGTTCAATCCCTGGCATTTCCAGGAAGGGCAGGGAAAAACCAATGCCTGAAACTTTGAAGAACTTCTGTCAGTCAGTGTGGGCAATGCGATAGACCAGGGCAGGGGAACCTCAGGCCCTGGGCCAAATCCAGCCTTCCTTGGATCCCAGACCAACCCTCTGCGGTTCTCCCAAATGACTGAGCCCCAGCCGCTTTCCCCCAATCGCCAGCTTGGTGGTTTCTTGATTTTGCAGTTTTCCCCCATTCCAAAAGCTTGAAATGCCTCTCCTACAGCTTATTTACTGGCAGAACGAGCCCTGAGCTAGTATTTGGGGTGGTGGTGGGGGGTTGTGTTTTTGATCCCACTCACTTTGCCTTTGGGCCTGTGCACCACTAGAAACATTGTTGGAACACTCAACAATGGCCGCAAGACTGGAAAAGGTCAGTTTACATTCCAATTCCAAAGAAGGGCAACGCCAAAGAGTGTTCAAACTGCCGCACAATTGCGCTCATTTCACATGCCAGCAAGGTGATGCTCAAAATCCTACAAGCTAGGCTTCAGCAGTATGCGAACCGAGAACTACCGGAAGTACAAGCTGGGTTTAGAAGAGGCAGAGGAACTAGAGATCAAATCGCCAACATTCGCTGCATCATGGAGAAAGCAAGAGAATTCCAGAAAAACGTCTATTTCTGCTTCATTGACTACGCTAAAGCCTTTGATTGTGTGGATCACAACAAACTGTGGCAAATTCTTAAAGTGATGGGAGTACCAGACCACCTTACCTGTCTCCTGAGAAACCTGTACGAGGGTCAAGAAGCAACAGTAAGAACCAGACATGGAACAACTGATTGGTTCAAAATTGGGAAAGGAGTACGACAAGGCTGCATATTGTCACCCTGCTTATTTAACTTATATGCAGAGTACATCATGAGAAATGCCGGGTTGGATGAATCAGAGGTCGGAATTAAGATTGCCGGGAGAATTATCAACAACCTCCGATATGCAGACGATACCACCCTAATGGCAGAAAGCAAAGAGGATCTCAAGAGCCTCTTGTTGAGGGTGAAAGAGGAGAGTGCAAAAGCTGGTTTGAAACTCAACTTTAAAAAAACTAAGATCATGGCATCTGGCCCCATTACTTCCTGGCATATAGAAGGGGAAGAAATGGAAGCAGTGACAGATTTTACTTTCTTGGGCTCCAAGATCACCGCAGACAGTGACTGTAGCCATGAAATTAAAAGATGCTTGCTCCTTGGGAGGAAAGCTATGGCCAACCTAGACAGCATAGTAAGAAGCAGAGACATCACCTTGCCGACAAAGGTCCGTCTAATCAAAGCTATGGTTTTCCCAGTAGTAATGTATGGCTGTGAGAGCTGGACTATAAGGAAGGCTGAGCGCCGAAGAATTGATGCTTTCGAACTGTGGTGCTGGAGAAGACTCTTAAGAGTCCCCTGGACTGCAAGGAGGTCAAATCAGTCCATACTAAAGGAAATCAACCCTGAGTGCTCATTGGAAGGACAGATACTGAAGCTGAAGCTCAAATATTTTGGCCACCTAATGCGAAGAGAAAACTCTCTGGAAAAGACCCTGATGCTGGGAAAGACTGAAGGCAAAAGGAGAAGGGGATGGCAGAGGATGAGATGGCTAGATAGCATCACCAATGCAATGAATATGAACTTGAGCACCTTCCGGGAGAGAGCGCAGGACAGGAAGGCCTGGCGTGCTATGGTCCATGGGGTCACGAAGAGTCGGACACGACTGAATGACTGAACAACAACAACCACTAGAAAGCAGAGCCCAGGAGCTTCTCTGAAATGGAATTGGGCCCCTGGGTTGAAAGAGACGCTCCACCCCTGGCCTAGAGAGAGATTTCATCTATGAGATGTTTAAGACATTTCAGGCACAATCCTCTGGCTGGGGAGTATTGGGAGTTGTAGGACTTTCTTTTCTGTCTAAACATGCATAGGGTTGCACTCTTACTAAACAAATAAATAAAACGTTTCCTTGCATTAAAAGTATCCCCCCTCCCAACAACTTTTTTTAATGAAATAAAATTCAAGAAGCATCATCCAATTGAGGGCAAGGAGGGGAGCCTGGGTCAGCCACCAATATTTAACCTTCCCCCCTTCTGCTTCCTCTGCGCACTGCCACCAAATAAAACACAAATCTCCAATACTGAAAAGTCCTTCCTTAAGCTAATAAAATCTGTCAGCTTCCATAATGGTTGATGCAACGAGAGTCCACAGGTGTACCATTCTGCTCTTTGCAGCTCGGGAAGCGGCGGCTTATAATAAAAAGCCCCTCCATGTTACGGCCCTCCTTCCCCATCAATTCACATCAAGCATTATTAGAGTCGTCTGCCATCTCTGCGCTGCTTCCTCTGTGCTCGAACTGCAGAAGCAAGAATGACATTTTACTGCTCTGCAGGTGCTGCCGTGTGTGGTCGTGAGCTCCTAAGTGTGGCCCTCTTTTGTTTCCCCGAGAGCACTTTGATCTTGATCACAAAAAGATGCCTAGCTGGATGTCCAGATTCATTTTCCGCTGATGTGTTGGGTTTTTTAAAACGGGAGCGAGAGAGAGACAGACAGAGAGAGAGAGAGGATGGAGGCGCTACAAGGGAATGGGCGATCTATAATATTTATTTCAACGACTGCATCAAATCTCTTTAAACATCATAAGAACATGGCTCATTAAACTACAACAACCCTGAAATTGTGTTATAAAACCGCAAAACAAAAAATCAATACATCTGCTGGGAAAGGAGCTAATGAAATATATCAGATTGGCCGAAAAGGGGGCTTGTATGAATCATACGAATATTATGGGGACATCGCTTCTCTTTCCAATACTTAAAGTTAACCGGCATGGGGAGCAGGAGGAGGAGGGGTATTGCTTAAACAGGTGCTACTAGGTAGGCCTAAGCAAAGATCCCCCCCTGCCTCGCATCCAACCTTCTCCTATAAATCAGTCAGCAGGAGGTGAAGGTGGAGGGCTCCGTCAAAGGAGATCAATTCAACACATATTTGCTATCTGAGATTTAGCTGTTGTGTTACTTCAAAGTCTAATCAATACGCTGGTCCATAAGAGCCCAGTGGAAAGCGACAACATCACTGCGATGGCTCGCCATGGGTTTATTACCGGGCTAAAAGCATGTCGCCATTTCTAATTTGAAATAAAGATTAATACCAGGAGCAAGCAATTCAGGCAGGATTCATTCAGTCGCTCCCCCCGCCCCCAGCTCCTTTTTAAAGTTGCAGGCAAGGAGCTCAATTATTTTCTCCATTTCTCCCCACCCTATCCCAATTTTTATTTATTACTTTATTTATTTATTACATTTCTATACTGCCCAATTGCCAAAGCTCTCAGGAAAGTTCACATTTTGATCATACTACTGACATTTCTGGAAACTGGGCTCCAAGTTGTATTCTGGGACACATTCCCAATTGAGGTTACATAGGGCTGGTAAGTCTGCAGGTGAAGTTAAACCATTTTGGCATTTGGCATTCTCAGATACATAAAAATATTTGGGCCCAGCCAACTTACACGTGATGGTAAACATATCATTACTAACCCCTTAGGTGATTTAGAAATAACAACAACAGGTGTAAGGGGGAATATTTAGTGACACTGCAGCATGCTGGCAGGGAAGGTTTAGTCCTACCATGATTACAATGAAAATTATCTCCCCACACATCTGCTATTCTCTTATACCACCCTGTCCACACACTGAAGTCATCAACACAGGTCCTTCTTACTTGCCTACTGCCAACGCCACTTAAGCAGGTGGGTACAATGGAAAGGGACTTCTTAGTGGTGGTCCCACCTCTGGAATCAACTTCCATTAGGGGTTCATCAGGCTCCTCTTTTGCAGATCTTCAGTAAAGTTCTGAAGACCCACCTGTTTTTGCTGGCCTTGGTAAGTCTGAGCCATTGGTTTATATTGTTGTTGTTGTTGTTATTAATTCAAATGGGCAATCTCTGTTTTTATGGATTTTATTGTATTCACTCTGTGTGGTTTTTCTCTGTCATGCCATCTTGAGAGGATTAAAACGCAGCCTAGAAATAAGGTGTGTGTGTGTGTGTGTGTGTGTGTGTATGTGTGTGTGTGTGTGTGTGTGTGAGAGAGAGAGAGAGAGAGAGAGAGAGAGAGATTAGTACCAGAACCAAAGATCCTATTGGTGCCTATGGGACATTTCCTTCCAGGGTTATTAGTAGTGGTGATGGTAGATTTTATTCAGCAACAGAGGGAATAAAGGATGAAACCTCCCCTGTCTGCACACAGCAGTCCTGACAAATTTTTTCTCCTGCTCCTAGGGATGTTGGAGAGTTCCACGGACTTCAGTAAGGCCAGATTCTTTAGAATCCAGCCCCCCAGAGTCCGTGGCAGAACGGAGCAATCCCCTCCATAACCCCGCGAAACTTCCCCTGGACGGATCTTACCTTTTGTTGGCCGTCCGGTCCATCCACTGCCCCGGTCTGCGGCCACGAATGGCTGCCCCAGTCTGCGGCCGCCATTTCTCTCCCTACTTTAGCTGTGATAGGCTACATGTCAGGGTGGAAACTGAGCCAATAGAGCCCCAGAGCAGTTCTGATTCTGAGGAGGAACAGCAATCTGTGGGAGAGGAGCTCGCTCATCTCTCACAAGCACAGCACCTGGCAGAGATTCCTCCTGCTAGCATTCCTGGCATAGATAGTGACCCTGGCAGTGACAGAGCACTGGAGGGGGGCTTGCTGGATGCTCAGCGCAGACGCAGGGAGTGACGACAGATGGAGGGCGCCAAAAGGAGGCATTCCACTCGTTTGGCGCTCAAACAACGGTCGCGTCCCGAGGATCCAAGGGAAAGAGGGAGGATCTCTCCCTAGCCCATAAGTTCAGGGTCTTCCTGTGGTTCTCCTTCAAATGGGGACCAACTGCCTTACTTGGAGCTTAGGCTACTCTGCTATCTTTCCCCAGTGCTGTTCCTTGCTTTGTCACTAGTGATTAGTATCTAAAAGAGTCATAAGGTAATAAAGGAATAAAGTCTCGGAAAGAATTCCTCGTCGTCTGTGTCCTGAGCTGGCTATTGGTGGGGACTGCAAGAGGCAGCTAGGGTGCTCCTGACACTACGTAAGTATTTATGTAGCCTATCACGGCAAAGAGCAGGGACGCAAATAGCATCCGCTAATAATTGCAGAATTATTGGGTACATCTGCACGAGCTAGAAATTGACAATTTAGACACACAGATTCTTCCGAAAACTGAATTGGGAGCAAGATCTGGGAGCAGGAGATCAGCACATCTGTTTCCCACAATGGGGAGAAATGTGAAATGCACCCCCCAACATGGTTAAGGAGTTTCTGCACTTTCTAGCCAGCTGAAATCTTGCAATCTGAAGCACCAGCTGTTTAGGAAAGGAGGGATTAGCAGAGGGGGTAATCTCTCTCTCTCTCTCTCTCTCTCTCTATATATATATATATATATCAAGCAACTTTATACCAATGATGCCCCCTTCATAAAGGCTGGCATAGAACAAGCCAGACTCTACATGGTATGAAATACCTGGCTGTATATATTTTGGCAGCCTCTGGACCAGCATTATCATACACATCCCTAGTATTGTTATACACTAACCCTTGCCAGGTGGGTTAAAAAAGAAACCCTGGGACCTGCAACACAGCATTGCAATGCAGAACCCCTGTGTGTAGAGCCTGGGGCCGAATTCCATTTCAGAGAAGCTCTCAGGTGGCCGCGCTGGTTGGTAGGACCGAAAGCAAAAGGGGTGGGGTCAGAACACCAAATATACTAGCCTATTTTAGCTTAAAGCTCTTATGGCTGGGAACTAAGCTTTAGAAGAGGCATTTCAGAATGGGGAAATCTCTTTTAGAATGGGGGGGGGAACACCTACACAGAAGGCGGGAAAGCACCAAATAATCAGTGGTTGGGGGGAAGGGGGTGTGGCTGAATGAAGAAGCCCAGAGGGCTGGATTTGGGTTGTGCAGTACAGAGTGCTCCTAATGGAGGTTGGTGGCTCCAATTTTGGTGGCGCTTTGTTTCCATTCTGTGTTTCAGTCAGAACCAGCCAGAACTCTAAAGGAGCGATAGCTCCTTTAGAGTTCTGGCTGGTTCTGACTGAAACCCAGAATGGAATGACCAAAATCAAAGCCACCAGCCTCCAATGACTGCTTCTGTTCAGCATTCCAGCCAGCCAGCCAGCCATGTCCTTCCCCAGGATATTCCATCGTCCAGTGAGAATTCCATGGCTACTGAGCGTATTCAGCCCTCACTGGGCTGTTGTTTCGGATCCTCAGCCCTTGGGCTAGCCTTCCTCGTGATCCAACATATCTGGAGGGCGTTAGGTTGAGTAAGGCTGCCTTGGGGTATTTTTTTTTTCCTCGTACTTCTGAAACTCTTAAGGTTTCCCCCGAGCATTCTGGGCCATTCAAGCACACCTCTCGTGCATGGATGGTGCTGCACTGGCTACCTAAGGATCCACTCTCAGGAAACGACTTGACTGTCACTATCTAGCAGCCTTCCCAGAACCGGTGCTGTCCAGAGCTTTGGGACTACAGCAGGGCTCAGCATCCTTTTGAGGGCTGTGGGCACATCTGGCAGTTTGAGAAACTGTCCTGGGCACGGCCACAAAATGGCTGCCACGAGAGGCGTGGCAAAGGACAAGTCACCTGCCCCAAAGACTGAGTACAAGGCAGAGGTGCACTCTGAGCCCCAGTGCACCAAACAACTCCTTTGAAGCCACAGTTTTCAGCCCCAACAGAAACCCATTTCACTGCAATCTCAGCTCGTGGAAAGAAAAAGTTTTGTTTCGTTTTTAAGCGGGATGGGTAGGGCACCTTGGTGGGGGGGGGGAGCACCAAGAAATGTGTCCCAGGGAGCACTGGTGGTGATACAACTTTCATCAGCCCCAGTCAACATGGCCAATGGTCGGGGGTGATGGAAGTTGTAGTCTTTCCTCCTACAGGTGGAAAAGCAGCTGGTAATTGTGGCGGGGAGATACTAAGTTGGGGGAAGCTGGCATATTGAATATTGTCCCATGCTAGGAACCTTATCTTATAGGGATGGGGAGGATGGATAGCCATACAATTACATTATCTGACTCAGCTAGGGGCTCTTGAATAAATCATGACCTTGGAAACTAGCAGCATCTCACCTCACACATATGCATCCACGAAGGGTGAAATATGGTGGCTCACTCAGTAAATTGGTATTGGTAATCGGTCCAGACCACTCAAGGAAGGGTTAAGACATTTCATTTACAACCCTGAAGATTGGATTGCTACATTCTGGATGATGCATACTATGCCATTTGATGCTCTGTAAAATCTAAAGTGGTGGCGGTGGCGGCAGCAAGGAGAATGCAGTTTCCACAAGGCATTCCTCCTTCAGTTTAAGGAAGTGTGTGTTTCTAGCCCTCATGGTGGTTTGGGAAGAAGAGTCTGAAAACACTTAGCTGCTCTATGCTGAAAGAAAATGCAAGGTGAAGTTTCCAGATGTTAGGACCAAGTAAGTCTTTTTGTGTAGGATACAGATCCCTGTGCTTTTGAAGACCAAACCAGATGTTACACAGCAAGTCAGTTCCTGAATGGTGGAAGAAAAGAGGGTGGGAAGATGTTTTGAAACGCACAAGTCCCAAGTAGAGATGTCAGAGCATTCCACCATGGATCTCAGTGAATGACAGTGCATTCAGCCCCCCAAAATCCATGGCGGAACGAAGCCCCTCTGCCCCCCACCCTGCAAAATGGGTCTGGAACGGAGCACCTACCTGCTGCCATCCGCGCTAACTTGCGAATGGTGGCCGCGTCTGCGGCCACCACTCGCTTCTTTCATGTAACTGTGATAGGCTACGTAAGTATTTACGTAGCCTATCATGGCAAAACTAAGGGAACACAAATGGCGGCGGCTATGGCGGCCGCCATTTGCGTTCCCTTTTTTTTGCCATTTTAGCCTACGTAAATATTTACGTAGGCTATTACGGCAAAAAAAAAAAAAAAAAAAATGGGGTGGGAACACAAATGGCGGCCACTAAGCCATTTGCGTTCCCCCCCCCTTTTTTTGCCGTAATAGAATGGCAAATGGCAAAAAAGGGCAAAAAAAAGGGAATGCAAATGGCGGCCGCTATAGCCACCGCCATTTGTGTTCCCTTAGTTTTGCCATGATAGGCTACGTAAATACTTACGTAGCCTATCACAGTTACATGAAAGAAGCGAGTGGTGGCCGCAGACTGCTTAACCCTTTTACGTCTAGCTATCAGTCTCCTCATAAGAACATAAGAAGAGCCATGCTGGATCAGACCAAGGGTCCATCTAGTCCAGCATTCTGTTCATGCACCGGTGGCCAACCAGCTGCCACGGGAAACCTATAAGCAGGACATGCGTGCAACAGCACGCTCCCACCCATGTTCCCCAGTGACTGGTGGCGCTCTCCCTCCCTTGCTTCTACCCCTCACCTCCAGTTAATTTTTAAGGTGTTTAAATCTTTTGTAAATCTCCCAGAGCACTTTGGCTATTACGTGGTATAGAAATGTAAATAACAACAATAAGAGCAACAGCCAGTCTGGCTGGCTTGTGCACATGGAATGGGAGGGGCGCCATTTTGTTCTTCGCCTCAGGCAGCAAAATGCCTCACCAAGGCCCTGGCTAGAAGCACAGTTGGATGACCCCCAAAGTGGTACAAAAGTCAAGAGAGTTTCCACATATCACCAGCAAAACAACAAAATAAACAAACAGAAAACACCACCCCTGCATTCTTCCCCCTCCCCCCCAAAGCCTATCGTCCTCAACACATGCTACAGTTTTACTTTGCAGCCCAAATGCTTTTAAAAGCCTTCAGGTAACAGGACCCTCCCCGGCAATGCTTTTTGCCTTTATTTTATCCATTTGACAAACACTGATTGATTTACCCCTCTGTTTAAATGCCTTTGAAGGCTCCACTGCTGTTGTGTTTGCTTTCTCCTTTGCGCTCCAGCTTTTATTGATGGTGCCAGCACGAATATGCACAGCTCTGGGGAGAGAAGGTTGGTTAATTACTGCTTTGACAAAGCCAACGGAGAGAGCATGGCCCATTGTTGCACATAGGTCACCCGGTTACAGCGAGCACCTTTGCGCAGCAGGTGAAATTGTGTCGTGGTTCATAAAGGGCAAACCCCCCTCTGTCCTAGTTTTAAGTCAGGAAGAATTCCAGCCCTTCCTTAATTTTGTGTTTTGTAAACACACGCACAACCTTTGGCCACATGGAACAAATTAGAGAGTGCAATACAGTTCTAGAACCACAGAGGCTAGAAGCATAAGTTCTGCTTCACACATGTGTGTTCCTGTTCCACTAGAAGCTGGTGGCTCCGATTTCAGTGGGGCTGTGTTTCCGCTTTGGGTTTCAGTCAGAACTCCAACCATTTGGGGGATTGGGTTCAGCACCTTGGATAGCTCCTTTCTTCTGGATGGTTCTGACTGAAACCCAGAGCAGATTCATAGCCCCAAAGAAATTGGAAACACCAACCTCCACTGGCATGTCCATTGACTGACCTTCCATTACTTGTTTAAAGCCCCTTGGAAGCATAAACGGTCCTCCCATGCTGCCCTCCTCACAACAACCCATTGAGGTAGGTTAGGCTGAAAGACAGCGCTAACTAGTGGTGGCGGAGAATTCCGCCACGGACTCCAATGAGGGCGGATTCTTAGAATCCACCCCCCCCCCGAGTCTGTGGCAGAATGGACCACTCACCTCCACCTCCCCGCAGGATCCATCCAGGTCAGATCCCTGTCCACGTCGAACCTGTGCAGCCGGCCGCCAGCTCCACAGGGCTGGAGAAAGTCGATACGGCCGGCAGCCATTGCCATGCCATATCTCTGTCTAAGTCAGTCCCCCAGACGCAAATGGCATAGTGGGCGCCATTTGCGGCCGTAAAGTTGGTTGATTAGCCTAAATGCAGCTGTAAATGGACGCCATTTGAGTCTGGGGGACTGACTTAGACAGAGATACGGCGTGGCAATGGCTGCCAGCCGTATCAACTTTCTCCAGCCCTGCGGAGCTGGCAGTCAGCTCCGCAGGTTTGACGCGGAGCCAGCCTGGATGGATTCTGGGGGGGGGGGAGAAACAGATCACCTCCCCCCCATTGAAGATTCTGGGGGGAGGAACAGATCACCTTTCCCCCCCCCGGCAGACCCCCCAAGGACAGCAGGTAAGGGGATTTGTACATCCCTGGCGCTAACCCAAGGCCAACCAACTCCCCTTCAAAAGGAGGGGAGATATTACACAAATAGAACCCCCTTGTGAACAGAAGTGGCCCAGGAACTCAGCAGTCAGAAGTGACATCGCTTGCAAAGGGAAGGACACAAAACCCATTGCCAAACAGGTACAAATGAATGGGGCTCCAATGATGCGCCATGAGCTCTCATCCAGGTGCAGATCAAGTCCACACCCGATTGGCTTCGATAATGCCACAGTATCGGGTGCTCTCAGGTCGTTCACTGTGCCAAAAATAATCGAGAAGAATCTGGCTGAAATGGGAACGGCTGCTACTTGATACTCGCAGGTACAAAAGCAGGAGCCGATTCACCACTCAGCCTGAAGTTATTTCGTGACCTTCCCCATTCTCCTCATTTTGTGTGTTCGTTTGTTTGTTTGTTTTGTTTTTTCCCTGCCCTTCTCACAGATGCTTCTCTAACAGGAGCAGCACCTGATCTCAGCATCCCAAAAAAGGAGCTTCAGGCTCTTTGTTCAAGCCCAGCTGGCATCCTGGGCCTGCACTTCCAAGAATTTTAAATTGAGCAAGATTTAAAAAAAAAAAAAAAGGAAAGGAAAGGAAAAGAAAAGAAAAGAAAAGAAAAAGGCTGCTTCGGAGCATATAAGTTGCACAGAGCCACTGCTGTAGGGAACCAACCATTCTCCCATAGTTTCCCTCGGTCTACAAACTTGGCAGGGGAATTTAAAAGTGCTTGTTTACTTACAGCATGGGTCAGGCACGGTCTCTCAGCTTAACCTACCTCACAAGGTGCATGTGAAAGTAATGGGGAGAGGAAGCAGAAATGCTGTTCTTAGCTCCTTAGAAGAAAGGTGGGATACTTTGGGGAAAAAATCTGATAAAAAGTTCTCAGCCTTCCCCAACCTGGTGTTCTCCAGATGATGTGAACTACAACTCCCAGCATTCCTGACTATTGGAGAAGGCTTAGTTAAATCATTGCTAGACTCCCATGACTGACGGTCATGTTCTGCTCAGCTGCTGCCTGTTGCATCTCTGCAGAAACTGTGGTACGATCAGTCAAGCATCCCCAGCGCAAGAGACCCAATGGAATGTGTTTCAATTGTGGGGGGCTACACCCACTTCTCTGGGCTGGCCTCCAATCCACAAGTTCACACTGATGTGCACATCAACACAGAGGGCAGGTTTCTCCATGCAGGATGGCCATGTGTCCTCTTCTACGCAGGATAGGCCTCTGTTTGAAGGGCTCCAAGAGGACTGTCCTCTGTTTTGAATGTGTCCTCTAATTTGAAGGACTATCCATTCCCAAGTCCAGTATAAAGATAAAGACCCATCAAAAGGATGGGTCTTGAAGTTGCCCATTAGCAGCACCTGGACAGCAGACTGAGCAAGATCACTTTGGTACAGTCTCCCACAGTACTGTGTTCCTGTTTAAGTTATAACAGTTATTTCTATATTTGCATCTATACATCTATATTAACATATTCAAATCTTATACAAATTTGCATCAGTGTTTTAGGATTTTTTTTATTATGGGGGGGGGGTTCACAAGTGACGCAGTGGCTTAGTGGTTAAGACGCTGAACTGCAGACCGGAAGGTCGGCAGGACAGCAGTTCGAGACCTGAGTGTCGCGTGACGGAGTGAGCTCCCGACTTCAGTCCCAGCTCCTGCCAACCTAGCAGTTCGAAAGCAAGAAATTGCAAGTAGATAAATAGGTGCCGCTTCGGCGGGAAAGGTAACGGCGTTCCGTGCACCTCGGTGTTCAGTCGTGCCGGCCACATGACCACGGAAGCATCATCGGACAGCCCTGGCTCTTCGGCTTAGAAATGGAGATGAGCGCCACCCCCTAGAGTCGGACACACACGACTGGCTGGGGACACCTTTACCTTTTTTTCACAAGTGGCAACCCTACTTCAAGGGTGGATCATCTTTACTCTCCGGCCTTAAACAGAGGGAGGGGGCAGAGCTCACTGGTAGAGCAGTTGCTACAGATGCAGAAGGTCCAAGGTTCGATTCTGGCATCCCCCCCCCAAAAAAAGAAGACCTGATAGTAGAAGATGCCCCAAATCTGGAAGCAGGGGGCATGCAACCAGAGGCATGAGAACCACCTGTAGCTGGTGGAGGCTGCTGGACGCGATGTCAGTGGGGCAGTGAATCCACTCTAGGTTTCAGTCTGAGCCAGTCTGAACTCTAAAGGAGCTACCCAAGCTGCACCTTGGATAGCTCTGTTAGAGTTCTGACTGGTTCGGACTGAAACCCGGAGCAGATTCACTGCCCCACTGACATTGCAGCGACCTACCAGCCTCCACAGCCTGCAGCCCTCTGCCCCACTGACAGACAGAGAGAAGGGGAAGGGAGAGAAGAACGGGGCTGAACCCATCCAACCACTTCTGGGTTTGGCCCTGCTCATCAACAGCATTTGGCCCCCAGCAGATTACTCCTGAGGAAAACCAGCCTTTGGCAGAAAGAAAGAAAGAAAGAAAGAAAGAAAGAAAGAAAGAAAGAAAGAGATTTCCCCACTGCTGCCCTGGAGAGAGAGAGACATAATCCCAGTCAGAGTAGACAGGGCTGCACTTCCTGGATTTCAGTTTCCTCTGACCACTCCACCCAGAAGGTGCATATAAAGCTGCCAGCCGGAGGTTCACCCTTCATGCACCTGATGCAGTGTGAAGAGCACCCACAAAAGCTTATGACAGAATGAGTGTGTTCATCATTCAGGTGCAAGCCTCTCGGTTGTCAGGACTGAGCTGGGCGGACAAAAACCGCCCTGTCCCTGGCTATTGGCCATGATTGCTACATAGGACCTCCATGGTCAGCAGCGGTATGTTACTGGACAGGCACCAGTCACCGGAGAGCAACACTGGTGAAGGCTCTTGCTTTCAGGCCATGGTTTAGGGATGTCGGAGAATTTCTCCACGAATCTCCGGGAGACCGAATGCCAACGCTGACTGCCAAAGGGATGGGACTTAGCTTTGTCGAATGTCCCTGACGGCGGTGGCTCCCGGCGGCGGTTCGGCGGCGGCAGCGGCCGGTCTTCTGACCGGCCACCGCCGCCGCCATTTCCAAGTAAAAAAAAAACAAACGTGATAGGCTACGTAAAGATTTACGTAGCCTATCATAACTAGATTTTCAAAAAACACCATGATAGGCTACGTAAATGTTTACGTAGCCTATCACGGCTGACTTTGGGGGAAAAAAAAAGCGCGTACGCAAATGGCGGTGCCCATGGGTGCCGCCATTTGCATTCCTTATTTGGGCACGTGTAGTCTACGTAAACATTTACGTAGACTACGGCGAAAATAAGGGCAACGCTATTTGCATTGCCCTTATTTTCACCATAGTCTACGTAAATGTTTACGTAGACTACACGTGCCCAAATAAGGAACGCAAATGGCGGTGCCCATGGGCACCGCCATTTGCGTACACACTTTCCCCCCCCAAAGTCAGCCGTGATAGGCTATGTAAACATTTATGTAGCCTATCACGGCTGACTGCAGGGACGCAAACGGCAGCGGCTACAGCCGCCGCCATTTGCGTCCTGGCAGGAGACGAGATTCGTGGCTGGAGGGACAGGGCGCCTCCCCCCCGGCCAGAATTTCGGTCAGAGGGACGGGGTGCCTCCCCCCCCGGCCAGAATTTCGGTGGGGAGGGATGGGGCGCCTCCCACCCCGCCCAGAATTTCGGGGGAAGGGACGGAGCGCCTCCCCCCCACCGCAAAGCAAGCTGCGGGACCAGGTAAGGGACTTTCATCCATCCCTACAGTGGTTATGAGCTTCCAGGAAGCATCTGGGTGGCCCCAGCAGGGCGCAGGATGCTGGACTCTTGACTGATACACCACAGCTGTTGTCATGTTCTCTCCACCCTCCCTAGAAGGGGGGGGCAGAAGAGGAGCTGCCTTCAATTGGAAAGGGCCCCGTGGCCTAAAGCTGCCCCACCAGGGGTCCCCAGGAAGCCACTCCCTTCACCTGGTGGTGACCTTTCCCCTGACCAGCAATGGTAGTTTCCCCTGGAAAAGGTTGAAATATTTCTCCTAAGGCTTAGGTACTGGCAGGCAGCAAGAGCTTTCAGCGAAAATATGCTGGTATTTTAGCCCTGACACTTTCATTTTTGGCCCAACCCCCTTTGCCTTTGGCCCTGCTTAGCACTGGGGTGTGCCCCCCCCCAGATACTCCAAAATGGAATCTGTCCCTTCAGCTGAAAGAAATTCAAATCAACAGTACTGCTTTAGTCAAATCATTTCCCCACAGCTTCTCTTTCTAAGCTCCAAGATTGGCTAAAATGCAGAGTGGCAGAACTTTTAGCAACAGGGAACAGAAGACTCCTCCTAGCCAGGGGTGTGTGTGTGTATACATTAAAAATCCTTCTCCTGATCCGGGCTGGGCCATGGAGTCTCCCTTTCTCAAGCAAAAACCTGCATCCAGTTCTTTGGAGTCTCTCACCCAGAGACTATAGTTGACAGAGTCTGGGCTAAAGAGAAAAAAGGAGGGGAAGAAAGAAGGATAACATGGTTTTCAACTGTCCAGACAATCCTGTCCAGGCTATTCTTGCACCTTTAGCCACAGCTCGAGCTGCAGACTTAGGCAAGTGAAGGTGGTTAAACAGCATAGAGAAAATGCTTAGCTCTTGCAAACAGCTGCCCATCGTGTTGCAGTTAAAAAATCCACAAGTGAAGTAGCCTGTTGAAAAGTTGGCAACACCAATGAGAATAGTCCAGGAACAAAGTCATTTCTTTTGAAACAAGCCACGTATTTGGCTTAAATAGGGAGGGAGGAATTATTCTTCAAATACACCATGGCTGAATGCATTTGCCACCCCACCTCTAGGTGACTGGTTCATTTTTCACTACCTCCTTTCCTCACCTGGAAACTGAAGTTGTCAGATAGGATTGCCACAATAAGATTGCAGTGCATTTAATGGAAAGTCAAGATCTCCATATTTTTGCCCTATCAGAGCATCTAAGTAAACATGCTGCAATATTGAGAAGTGCACTGTTGTCACAGCCCACACATTCACTGTGAAGAGCACAGGGACCTCAACAGAAAAAAAGGTGGCAACATATTGTCAAGTCCTACCATTTCTTTCTTCCTTTCCATCATGCCCAGCATTCACCCATTAAATAAGCCTTTCCCAGAAAGAAAGAAAGAAAGAAAGAAAGAAAGAAAGAAAGAAAGAAAGAAAGAAAGTTTTGCTCCAACTTGCAACAGTGACTATTGAAAAACAAAAACATTCTTCCCCTTTCTTTCTGGCTCCACACTTCAGCACTTCAGGTAAACCCACCTGCCGCTCCACATAACAAGCTCCAGAGGGAGACTGGCGGGATGCGAGTGGCGCTTGCCAAGAAGGTGGCACCCTTTAGGGAGGTTGGGTGGGGGGAGGGGAGGAAGGCGGAGGCGGAACCAGCTGGTGGAGATCTCCATGGTCTTCCCCAGATCTTCCTTTGCTTGGGCTCCAATTTAAAAACAGAAACAGCAGTAAGCTCCTACCATGCAACATTGCAAAGGGCAAGGAGTTCAGAGATGCCCATCAAAAATCACAGTGGCTGGGCAGGGAGAGTGAAGCATAGCCCATAGCAGCTTACTTGCTTTTCCTTTCTTTTTCCTTTCCTCTTGTTTTCTTTGGGGGGACAGGGCAGGAGGCAGAGGCCAATGCAAAGTCAGTCTCTCTCTCTCTCTCTCTCTCTCTCACACACACACACACACACACACACACACTCACACATACTCTCTCTGTCTCTGTCTGTCTGTCTCTCTCTCTCTCTCTCACACACACACACACACACATAGCACGCACATGTGGGCATCTTCATGTTCATTTTTTTTTCTCCTGGAGTACTTCCAGATGAAGCTTTGCTTGTGCAACCAACCTGCCTATTGATGGAATTTAAGGGGGTGGGGGTGGGGAGAGCATAGAATCATAGCACAGAATCATAGCATAGAATCATAAAGTTGGAAGGGGCCTATAAGACCATCGAGTCCAACTCCCTGCTCAATGCAGGAAGCCTGATTCCCAGGCAGTGTCCCATCCAAGTACTAACCAGGGTGGACCTTGCTTAGCTTCTGATGACATCATCTTCCATGTGCAACTCTTCCATGTTTTCCCACCCCTTCTTCAGTCTTCTTTCTTTCTGCAAAAAAGAACCCGTTAAGGAGGAAAAGATGGAATAGCTGCACAATGTCTTTTGATTGGTAGTGCCAGAAGCCCTCCGTCTGGAACTACCCCTGGTTGGTTGGCAAGCCTCAAGTACTTCTGGGCCTCCAAAACAGGTGTTGTAGCTAAACATAAGAGCCAGAATGCCCTCAGATCAAATCCCACCTCAGCTATGTGAGCTCTGGGTAGCTTTACTGAACTATTATCCCCCAAGGCTTCTATATATATAGATTCTACCTTACAGGCTTATTGTGAAAGGTTACTGATAATGTATGTCAAAGTGTGTTGAAGCTTTGAAACCTGCTGCATAAATGCCGATGTATTGTTCTTGTTCAGGCAAGAAACAGCATTTGACCCAGAATCTCATTCAGTGCCTGCGGCCCGCATCAAGGGTAGGCATGGTTCTCCACCTGCCAAAGGTGACCTGACAAGAGCCCCCTGGACTTGCTCCTCTCTTCACCATTGCAACCTGTTCACCTGTGTCTCACTCTAGTGGTGGTGGTGAGAAGGCAAAACAGCAGGTGCCAGTGCCTACTTGCTCACTGGTTCTCAGCCTGTCAAGCAAGCGAGTGGTAGCAATGACGAGTAAGAGGATGAGGTGTAGGAGCAATGGTGACAATGGCAGTGAGAAGGTAGACTGCCTCAATGGGGACCCATGGAGAGTGTCTTGCCCAAGGACCCTCCAAAACCTGGAGCTGGCACTGATCACATTACTTTATTCTACCCAAACCTATGGTATTGGTCCACCAAAGGGCAAGATACAACACCCCTGGGATTCTATGCATTTTCTCACGACATCAATACCCAAAGGACACTTGTAACTAAAAGGAATACGTTGAACATGAATACGGCCAAGATTTGTTTTTAAAAACACAAAACGATCAGGGTCCCACTTCAGTTGTACATGCATGCAGCACTATGGACCTTCTGTTCATGGGGGAGAGAAGGAGAAATGGTGGGGGGGGACCTGAATCCAGACCCTTGGTTCCCCCTTCCAAACAGATGACCAGCGCTTTCACTAAAGGTCTGACTGGGATTATGTGGTTGCAGTCTCTTGGAGGAGAGATGGTAAAATGCACGCACAGAAAGTCCCAGGTTTAGCCCCTGCCGACTGCAATTGAAAGGATCAGGTAAAACAAAAGTGTTAAACCTCTTTCTGCCTAAGGGGAAATTTTGGGAGAAGCTCTTGGCGGCCACATTCCAGTGGTGGGTGGGGTCAAAGGCAAAAGGGGTGTGGCCAAAATACCAGCATATTTGAGCTTACAGTTCTTATTGCCAGTAACTAAGCCTCAGGAGAGGCATTTCAACTTTTTAGAATGGGGGGGGGGAGAGGCAGGGGGGAGGGGAGGGAGGGAGGAGGGAGAGAACTATGCAAAAGCCAGGAAACCACCAACCAATCATCAGTTGGGGAAAAGGGGCATGTTCATCTTGGGAATCCTGGAGGTTCAGATGGGGACCCCAGGGGGACTGGATGGATTTGGCTCACAGGCCTGAGGTTCAACACCCCTGAAATAGGAGGTGATGGAAAAGATGCCTGCCTGAGACACTGCAGAACCACAAGCAGTCGGAACAGACAATGGCTAAATCTACACATAGCAGTTATGCCGTTATCATAACTATTGGTACACATGACACCAATGGGCACCAATAGCTATGATAATGGTATAACTGCTATGTGTAGATTCAGCCAATATGAGACTGGGGGGGGGGGGGAGTCTGATGAGCCAGTGAAAGGCAGCTTCCAAGCTCTGTGCTAGGATCCTTCTTCCATCCAGCCTATAACTGGACTGGGACACAGGTGTATAAATATATTTTCAGCAAATGCCACAATCAAAATAATACTTTGTGGGTGTGGGGAAAAGAGAGACAGAATATGGGAACACAAGACAATGCACACTAAGAACCTCTATTAAATCCTTCCCCCCCCCCCCCGGCAAAACAGGTTTTAAAAATATGTCAGCCCTGGAAAAATCAGACATCACATCTCAATACACAGTCCTAAAACTGGTGACATTTGCGATTCAAGGAGAATCTTCATCTAGCTGTACATCACCTGCATTTTGGTGGATCCAAGCTGGCATGCTGAATTTGAATTCAACCCGTTTTCACTGAAATTGAGTCAGTGGTTCAAAACTGGGTTGGCTTGATAGTAAGGATGGATCAAAAAGCCATCTGGTCGTACCACATTGGCCCCCAAAGGCAGGACTGTCATCCCAGTGACCCTGCACAAATCATCCTGTGCAGGACAGAATAGGGACAATGCCAACAGGAGCCTGCAGAGCAAAGTGTTTCAGATGACTCAAGACGGAGAGACAAACCAATGAGAGAGGAAAGCCAGGAGAAGAGAAAAAGCCGCAAGAAAGCCTTGGGCCAGTAGCCATCTTTCTCTGGAAGTCTTCTGTTATGAATTCCCTGAGATATTTGTGGTCATGGGAGGCTAAAAACTGTTGGCCCCTACAAAAGGGCTCAGAAAACCAGCTGACACTAACAGCTATTTCATGCGAGAAGGGATGCTCCACGGTCAGCAGGAGCAGGTAGTCCATAAGGCGCTCAAGCAGAAGACTGTATTTCCTAGGTTAAGCTCTTCCTTAGGATCAGTGGTGTAGCTGAGCAATTTTAGACCCTGATCCTAACGGTCTTATGGGGCCCCTGTTTAGATGGCCATGTGTATTACTTCAGTTGTGAAGCACATGACTAAAATGTCTCTTCCCCCAGCCCCAACCAGCATTCCATGCTTGACAACTGCTTCGACTTCCTGATATATTAGAACAACAAAAGCTGTTTGCCAACCCTGATTTTTTTTCAAAGAAAAAAAAAGTACTCTGAGCATGCACAGCTTTGCATTTTAAACTTAATTAAATCATAGCACCATCATGACTACAGGCATAACATGGAGTTTGCTTCTGCTCCCCTGGTCACCATTTGTGCTCAGTGTAGTCATTTGGGTGGGGTGGCGGGTTCTGTGCCCTAGACTTTGGCCCAAGGTTTAGCTGTAGCTGTACCACTGTTTAGGATCCCTGGGGAGCTTCACCTTCAAGGCGGAGCTGAGCAACAGCAGACATGTTGACCAGCAACTTGTCTGCCATTACCAGTCGCCCCCTGTGATACACTTTTGCAGCAGAGAGCTGAACGCCCTAGGTTGCACACCGAGCTCGTGCAGGTCAACGGTGAGACTACAGCTGGGCACAAATGGCCTCTCAAAATCCACCACCCTATTTGCAGGCAGAGAAATTGAGGAAACCGTTTCTCCAAATTTCCCCAGGGGGAGGAGAAGTTCTCCAACCATTTCTCACAGGGAGGCATTGCCATCGGCAGGGGCTGTAGCACAGCTCCTTTCTTTTTTCAGAAGGGTGTTTGTGCTGCCACCACAAGCGGCAACAGCCCCACCTGTGTTGCCAGACTGCCCCCATTTTGTATCCACCACAATACTGGTATGGGGGGCGGGCAGCGCTTTGTTCAGCTCAGGAAATAAGTGGACCTAGTGCTGTGCCAAAACTTGCCCTCCGATGTCCTGCATTTTCTTCCCCCATGAAAGAAGCTTCATTTTTCTGCCTCCTTCTCAGGGTAATTTATAATTTATTTTTGAATTGCTTTTTTGCTTTAACCCCCCCCCCCCACACACACACATATTGGTATCCCGCCCTATATTATTAATATCTCAGGGCGGTGTACAGATACGATTTAAACAGTATAAAACAATAAATAATTTGAACAGCTAAAAGCATATTAAACCATTAAGCAAGCTAATACCAATCTGAACATGTAAAACAATAAAACAGTTAAAACAGCGTGCAACTTTAGGGAATTCAATTAGCCCTCAAAGGCTTGGGTGAAAAGCCATGTTTGCACTTGGCCCTGAAATGAAACCAATGTCTGTGCCAGTCGGGCCTCCAAGGGGATTGCACAGCCAGGGTGCCACAGCAGAGAAGGCCCTCTCCTATGTCCCATCATAGTGTATGTCTTGCACTGGTGGGATGCAGAGGAGGGCCCCTCCAATAGATCTTAATCCTCAGGTAGGCATATATATAGGGAGAGGCGCTGCCTCAAATATCGAGGGCCCAAGCTGCTTTGGGCTTTGAGCTTACCTAATCACTGCAAGGTGGCTAAGAGTGCTTTATCTCTCTATTACACATCTCTCCATTGCTCTGCAGCCTCCCAGGCCTCCTGCACTTCTTGATCTGAAAAAGCCCTATGGGAGGTATTACATCATAATGTCTTCCCCTGGGCTTTACCAGAAGTGTGGGAAGCCAAGGAAGTTGCCGGCTGCTGGAGCTGATTGTACAACGAAAAACAGGACACTCCTACACAATCCTCAGCCACCTTCTAAGTAAGGTAAGCACAAGAACCCTGAACCCTACCCATGAAAATTTATCTGGAATTTTCTTCTCCTTTGAATTTCTTTTCCAAAGCAGTTTTGCTTCTATCAAATTGAATGAGGATGATGGGGGGGGGGATGAAGAAATGTTCAGTGGAGCACTAGATGAGATGCAGCACATCAAACCAGGGTCCTACATGAACTGAGGACAGAGCCCCAGAACAAGGGCGGGAATCCTGGGGCCCTCCAGATATTGTTAGACTCCCAAGTCTCCCCAAGCCAAGCCAGCATTGCCAGTGGTCAGGGATGATGGGAGATGTAGTCCAGCAAGATCTAGAGGGCCATGGGTTCCCCATCTTTGCCGTAATCCAAGATCCCCCACAACTAAGAGACTTGCAGTGGTAGCGTATATGCTCAGGGTGGCGTATAGGCTTTTGTACACAGAAGGTTCACCCTACTGCACCCAAGCAGGGGAAAGACCCTTGCCTGAGGCACCATAGAATTACTGCTACTCAGAGTAGACGTTGCTGGGCTAGATGACCCAATGGTACATAGGGAGCTGCCTTATACTGAGTCAGCCTCTTCATCCATCTAGCCCAGTATTGTCAGCACTGACTGGCAGCAGCTCTATGGGGTTTCAAGCCGGGGTTTTTCTAGCCCTGCCTAGAGATGCCGGGGGTCAAACCTGGGATGTCCTGCATGCAAAGCAAGGTGCTCGACCACTGAGCCACGGCCCCTGCCCTTAATGGCCTGCCATTGAATCAGACCATCCAATAGTCTGATTCGGTATAAGGCAGATTCACATGTCAATTCATTGAATCAGCCTTCCCCAACCTGGCACCCTCCATAAGTGACTACAACTCCCATCATCAGCATTGGCCATGCTGGCTGAGACAGACAGGCACCAAGTCAGGGGAGGCTACAGTAAATCAAACAATTCTAGTGGCCGCGTTGTGAAAATGGGACCACTAGCAGGTGCACCAGTCCATATCACAACCTGTTAGTGCAAGTATTTTCTTTTTCTTTTCTTAAAAAAATGCCATTTTGATCCTAATCGTCTGGTAGTCTGAGTCAGAATTCTGGAAAAGACAATTTGATCCAGATTTACTTCGAGAACAGATCTTCTGTTTTCCATTCCTTTTTTAGCATTTGGTAATTGTTTCCATACCGAAGGCTTTAAAACTAAAACACACACACACACACACCATAGCATTAAAGACCATCCCAAGCACTCCCACTGCTGCCAAACCTTGACACAAAGCTGGAGGGCTTACCACACATTTTTATCACATCTGCGACAAGTGTTCATCTGAGCTGGCTCATCAGAGCTCCTTCGACAGCCAGCTTTGCAAATCGGAGAGCCAAAAAAACTCTTCAGCGTCCTTAACACCAGTTAAGAGGACTAACCATTACATTTCACTTTACACTTTGCACAGGCCAGGTCCAGTAAAATACAGACCAATGGATGGAGGATTATTTAAAAAAACTTTGATTGGAACTCAGCCTTTAAAAAGAAAAAGGAAAAACATTTCAAGTGGACCGTTGAATAGTGTTAATAAAATAAATACCCCAAAGGGAACGTTAGAGTATTGGGAAGGGAGGAGGGGCTGTAAGAGGAAATTAAAAATGATCCTTTAACATATTATAAACTACTTTAAAGACTTGAGAGTCAAAAAGCAGAATATAGACCCAGTGAATTAATTAGCTATCCACATTATCTCCCCCCCGCCCCCCCAGTGCGCCTACAAACAACAAAACATGCTCTACGGCCATTGTTCTGTGGTACATCCCATGCGTTGAATGTAAAAGGTCCCAGGCTCAATTCCAAACACCCAGTTAGACATAATAGGCAATGGGAAATAATTCTGCCCAAGACCCTGGAGAACGACTCAGGCCCAAAGTAGATGTGAAGTTAACTGTGTGCATGCAATTAATGGGTGTGTTTTCTTTACATATATAGCAGCTCTGGTACAGACCACCGTGGCTTCGGGAACATGGAGGCTGGAAGTTTAACTCTCTCTCTCTCTCTCTCCCCCCGCCAAGTTTCCATTGAAAGCCTTCCTCTCTGAGGTTGCAATTCAATTCACACTTGCACAGGAATAAATCCCCTTGAACACAGTGGGAGTTATAGTTAGAGATGGGCAAGAAATTAGTTGGGTTCGAAAATACCCAAGCCACTTCTCCCGAGACTGGACAGGGAATAGAACATATCTCACTAACAAAATCCAAAAAACATTTCTGAGGCTTGCGGCAAGGTTCAGGGGAGGGCGGGGCAGGGTGGGTGGAACGCCTACATTCGAAATGTGTGCACAAAGAATGCACATGTTTGAAAAAAAGCACACAAGGCAACTTTTCTCAGTGGTGAAAAATGTGCAAATAACTCGCACATTTAGAAACATGCTCACAGAATGCATCTGAATTTCCATGCGGGAAAAATAAAGGCTTGGAAGCCAATGTGGACCCAAGTCAGAAGGAGCTTGGTGTTGGGGAAAAAGAGAGATCCTCAACAAGACTGAGATTGACAGATTTGCCCATCTCTAGTTTTATCCATATAAATGTGCATAGGTTGGACTGCACAACAGCAAGGGAAGCCCCCGTTCCTGGAGATGCAGCCTTGCTTGCAAATAGCAGCTTTAGAGGGGAAGATTCGGGGAGGGATCCTGGCAAGGAGAGAAAGCATTAACCCCCCTCCCTCCATCTCCAGCACTCCCAAGGTGGTTCAGGTCCTAAAAAAATACTGGTGTGATTTGTATTGCCGTGTCTAGTTTGTCCCCCAGAGTAGACAATACTGTACAAGAGGAATAAATTGTCTGCCCTGGGAGCTTCCTATGACACGGGGCTAGGCTGAAAACAGACAACTGAGTGTCAAATTCTCCCCTTCTACAACATAGGGTGGCCATGTGTCCTACTTTACAGAGGGCAATCCTCTATTGGAAGGGTTGATCATAGAATTATAGAATCATAGAATAGTAGGGTTGGAAGGGGCCTATAAGGACATCGAGTCCAACCCCCTGCTCAGTGCAGGAATCCAAGTCAGAGCATCCCTGACAGATGGCTGTCCAGCCTCGTCTTGAATGCCTCTAGTGGGGGAGAGCCCACCACCTCCCTAGGTAATTGGTTCCATTGTCATATTGCTTTAACAGCCAGGAGGTTTTTCCTGATGTTCAGCCAGAATCTGGCTTCCTGTAACTTGAGCCCACCAGTCCAAGTCCAGTTCGGTGGTGCAGCTAGGCAATTTTAGACTTAAATGAGCTTAATGTTCTCTCCCCCCCCCCCCGAAATAGTCATATGTACTACTAGGGTGGCCACTTGTGAATTGCTAAAAAAAGATGGCATGCATCACCAAAACAGAGAACACCAATTTGCATAAAAATCTGTATGCTAATTTAGATGTACAGATACAAATGTAGACATTCTTATAATGTAAATAGAAATATAGTACAGCTCAGCATAGTGACCAGAGACCTCCGTGCCTTGCTCAGTCTGCTGCTGGTGGGCAACTTCAAGGCCCAGCTCTTCCTTCTGATGGTACTTTATCTTGAAACCAGACATGGACTGGACAGCCCTTCAAATACAGGACATCTTCAAAATAGAGGACAGCCCTCTGGCAGCCTTTCAGCTAGAGGATTGTCCTCTGTACAAGAGGACACATGGCCACCCTATGCATTACTTTAATTGTGAAGCACGCAATTAACATTTCTTCCCCCCATCCAGTCCCATCGCCATACCATGCTTTAGAACTGCTTCTACGTTCCCGATACATTTGATCAAAAACCAAACACACGCCCTGTTTACCAACCCTGCTAAAAGAAGAAATACTCTGAGTATGTGCAGTTTCTCATTTTAAACATGCTTCAATCATAGCACCCTCATGACTGCAGTCATGACATGGAGTCTGCTATTGCCGCCGTGATGCTAAACGTATTTGCGTGGGAATAAGCGCCATTTCGTTGCAGAAAAGGATAATATATATTTTAAAGTAAAAAAAAACAAAACGAGCAGGTGTAACCGTGTGTGTGGCCAGCCAGTCTTCCCCTGGCTATAAAATGCTTAAAAAAAAATAAAAATAATATGGATGCTGCCAGAAGTAGCATCAGCCCAGATGCTGCTGCTGGGCTTGTTCTCTGTTGCCATCACCTGCCACTCTCCAGGTGGTCTGCGGAGCCCTGGACTTGGGCCCTAAAATCGCTTAATAGCCATGGACAAGAATCTCAAGCCAAACAAAAGAAGAAGTTATTTTCTCCTCTTTGGGGGTGATGTGTAAGTGGTCACCCTACTAGAACATGTAGTTATAAAACACAGAGACAACTCAGCCAATGTTCATCAACATGAAAACACTGTGTGCTCCTCCTGTCCCCCCCACGCCCCTTCCAGTCCATAATATGGGGGAGGAGAAATGCACAGTACGTCCTGCTGCATGTCCCACCAGCAAGAGAGGTTAAGTTGGCAGGAATACGGGACAGGGGCCTTCTCTGTGGCAGCTCCCGGCTGTGGAACTCTCCCCTACAGGAAGAGTTCCCAGCTGTGGAACTCTCCCCCTTCTTTGTTCAGTTCTAGGCAGGCTGTGAAAACAATTTTGTTCTGTATGGCTTTTTAAGGTGAATCTACACATAGCAGTTATCATACCGTTAATATAACTATTGGTACACATGGCACCAATAGTTATGACAGAGGTATAACTGCTATGTGTAGTTTCAGCCTTAGTACTTGAAATCTCTTGCCTCCACACTCTGTTTTTTAAGATTATCTCCTGCTCTCAATTACTGCTGTTGGTGCTGTTTTAAAGGGTTCATATTTTAAGAAAGGTTTTGGACCGTTGCAAGTTTTAAGTGTGAGTTGCCTTGGGGGCCCTATTTTGGCTGAAAGGCAATTCATATTTAAGAACAAGAACTAAAAATTTGAAATGCCTCTTTTAGGGCTTCTTATCTGGCAGTAACAGCTTTAGACTAAAGTATGCTGTTATTTTTGGCATTTGGGGCCCTGCCCCTTTTGACTTTGGCTCTGCCCATCACTGGAAGGTGCCCCCCCTCCTCTGAGAGCTTTTCCATAATGGAATTTGGCCCTAGGGCTGAATGAGGTCCAACACTCCTGCCCTAAAGACTCATTTGGTTTTCCTTGGCCTCCTCCCGCATACAAGACAGCTGCTGATGGTTTTAACTAAAATCCTTTTTTAGCTTTAGCACTGCACTACTTGTTACTGTAAGGAGCCATTTCACCCTCAGAGACCCAGTAGATTCCAGTATCCTCTCACCAATAAATCAGGTTGCCTTCCAATATCTCTTTGCACTCTTTCTCACACACACTAGATATGATAAACCTGACATTAAAATGCTCTTAGACGTTTTTGAAGCAGTTTCCCAAAGGATGCATAGTTGTTACAGATGGAAAATCTAACACTTTTTGTAGTAGTAGTAGTAGTAATTAATAATAATAATAATTCAATAATGATAGTAATATATAAATAACAATACATCATTCTGCAATAGATACTATGAAATCTCAGCATCATCCAATAATCCTCTCCAACTTCAAAACACTAGCAAAAATAGTGCAAAACAATGAAGTATTGCATTTTTATCAAAGCTGACATGAAATATGCCCATTAAACTAACCCAGCACTATGATGAGTACATAGAATTCCACATGAATGCTGCAGTGATGGGGAACATGCTGCATGCACGGTGGGGATGTGAGCAGCAGAGAGCTTTCTCTGACATGGGCAAGAACATGGAACACTCTGTTTATGCCATCCTCTGCACGAACATCAGAACAGGTGCTGTGGGGCGCTGGATTTTGGCCAGGAAAGAATACTGTTTTGCATTTACAGCTCTGAAAAAAAGGTTATATATATATGTATGTATGTGTGTGTATATATATATGTATATATGTGTGTGTATATATATATATATATATATATATATATATATATATATATATATATACTCAGTCCTCTTATTGGGGTGAAGATATGGGGAAAGATAGCCATCATCTAATGGCAGAATGCAGGCTTTGAAAGCAGAAGGTCCCAGGTTCAATCTCTCGCAGCATGGTGTAGTGGTTAGAGTGTAAGATTAAGACTGGGGAGATCCGTGTTCAAATGTGGCAGCCTACCTGATTAAAGGCAGCCGTTGGCGAGACCACACCATTCCAGTGCTGAAGGAGTTGCACTGGTTACCAGTGGTTTTTCGGGCCCAATTCAAGGTGTTGGCATTGACTTTTAAAACCCTATATGGTTCCGGCTCAGTCTATCTTAAGGCGCTCTTCCAACAACACCAGGGACGCCGCTAAACGAGATCAGCCTCAGTAGGTCTTCTGTCTGTCCCATCAGCCAGGACAGCTAGCCTGGTGAGGACTAGGGAGAGGGCCTTTCTGTGGTGGCCCCCACTCTATGGAATTCCCTCCCTAGTGACCTCCACCATGCCCCCTCTTTGATGAGCTTCTGCCGGGCATTGGGGTGGGTTAGGGTTTTTTTAGAGCAATGTTTTGTTGTTGTTGTTCAGTTGATTATGTAAATTTGTTATTAGTTTTGTACATCACCTAGAGTGGCTGGATAGCTGGGCAGCTAATAAATCAAATAAATAAATAAATCCTCACTTAGCCATGAAGGTCGCTGAATAAGCTTGGGCCACTCACTCTTGCTTGGCCTATTCTACCTTACAGGGCTGTTGTGAAGATAAAATGGAGAAGGAGCCATATACATCTCTTTGAACTTCAAAGAAAGGCAGGATACAAGTGTAATAAATACCTAAATAAACACATTCCATTAAAACAAAACAACAACCCTGATCTCAGATAGCAGGTTCAAAGAACCGTGGAGAACCACCAGCAGTGAAAGGAGAGGACTAGATAGATCAGTGTTTCCTAAACTGGCACCATCCAGATGTGTTGGACTACAACTCCCATCAGCCCCATCCAGCTCAGCAGTTGTATTTGTTGTATAGTATATGTAGTATATGTAGTAGTTGTATTGGAACACATCTGAATAGCACTGGGTTGGGGAAGGCTAGTATAAATGAACCATTACAAGCAAGTTCCATGTCAACCCATGACACCTCAAGCAATACTTTGTAATGGAATCTTATCTGCACATTTAGATGTATAATCAAGGAATGAATATGCATGTTGGTCATATATTAAAAATAAATCAAGCCTCCAATTGAATATTCCACTTAAGGTAAACTTACGGAGCCCTAAACAGGGCATCATTACTAGCATATGCCTGTAGCTGAAGATTCCACATGACCATTTGACCTCCGTTCCTATACTCACTTACAAGGGAGTAAGCCCAACTGAACTCAATGTGTCTTACTTCTGAGTAGACATGTATAGGACTATGCTGTTAGACTGCAATCCTATGCATGGTTACCTAGGAGTAAACCCCACTGAACACAGTAGGATTTGATTCTGCATAAACATGAGTAGGAATTACCTGTTCTGAACAGCTGTAAAACTATTCAGCAGCCATGGACAACAAGAATCCCAAGATAAAAATGGAAACACAAAACTATATTAGCTTTCCATTAGTGCTGATTTTCTAGCCTTCATAGGGAAAAATTCCAGCATTCAAAATGATCAAATTCCAATCCATTTTTTTAAAATGTATTGTATAACTGGAAGTTTAGGTGGCAAAAGTTGACCTTCCAATGGCAAACTGCAAGTTCTGATGCAGAAAACTCTCATTACCAGATTTACTGAAAACCCTAACACAACTGTATAGGTTTGAATATTGTCAAGGGACCATCCATAGAGTATACCACACACCACAATGGGCAAGTGGGGATGATGGAGTGGAGAACAGATGTGTGTATTCTGAAGTGAGCAGAGAAGCCTTTAAACTCATGGCACTCTTAAGTCTATAGATGGTCCCAAACTCCCTTTCTGCTCTAGAGAAGCCTTGCATATAAGCCTATTCAAGTTCTAGCCCTTACAGTCCTAGCGTGCCTACTCATTTCTACTGTGTGGATGGCCCAGGGGAAAATACATATATATTTTTAAAAATCAACAATCATTTTTGTAAAGCTGTCCTGGCTTTACAAAAGACCATTCTGACTCACCAGCAGAGGATTGCTCAAGTAGCTATTTATGAGGCTATACTAGAGGAACAGCCTCCAACTTTATCCGTTATACAGGATGCACCAGCCTGCACCTTGGGACCCAGTTTAAACTATTTTATTCCCATGTCCATCTTTCTCTTTTTCTCTCTGGAATAAAGAGATCAGAGATGGGCAAACAACGGGATTTTGTCAAACATTCATTCCAAGTTCTTGCAAAAACCCTAGAGGGTTAACATTTAAAAGATTGTTTAAAAAACAAAAACACCCCAGTTGTGTGCCCCCCCCCCCACATACACACTTTTCTTTGCAAGCTAAAATAAGGATGAGGTGGAAAGAGTGCAAACCCTGTACCTTTGCCGGGATCACCAGCAGTGGAAGGGCAGGCTTTAGTGGGGCAGGCTTCCATCACGCCTGCCCAAATACTGAACTTTTTTGATTTGAGCATGTTCAGAATAGTAATTTCCTACAAGGCTCACATGGTCTTCCAGAACTACAATCCCCATGATCCTTACAGGGAATAACATTTTTGAGCATGATGAGAAATGTCAGAAGTGTCAGTATCCAGGCGGGCCTGCCTGGCTAAATAGTGAGAGAGGGTCTCCTCCACCTGTCCCTACCCCCCCCCACACCTTTATAACAAAGGAAGAGGGGTTATGATTTCTCCCCCTCTCCTTACCTTAGCTTGTGAGGAGGAGGAACAGGCTGTGGAAGGCTAGAAGTTGAGGCAGAAAGCGCACCCTCTTTAGAGTCCAATCAAGATCCAAAATAGGCCCAGGCCAGTAGCGATGGCCACCAATTTGGACAAATCTAAAAGGGGATTAGACACATTCCGGGAGGATAAGACTATCCATGGCTACCAGTTATGATGGCTGCTTATTACTTCCAGGATCAGAGGCAGTATGCCTCTCGATATCAGCTGTTGGGGAACAGGAGCAAGAAGATGCCACTGCACATTTCCTGCTTGTGGGCTTCCCAAGGGCAGCTGGTTGGCCGCTGTGCAAAACAGAATGCTGGGCTAGGTGGACCCTTGGTCTGACCCAGCAGGGCCCTCAAGTTCCTATGACGCAAAATGAGTCACACCAATTTGAGGGGGGGTTCATTTTCAAGCCCATCCCCTTTTCAAATACTCAACCCACCCCTCACCCAGATGCGCAGCACAGCCTCTGCACCTGTAACACTTGGGAACATCAGAAGCTGCCTTACACGGAGTCAGACCCTGGGCCCATCTAGCCCAGTATTGTCGACACTGACTGGCAGCAGTGGCTCTCCAGGGCTTCCTGCAGGGATTTTTCCAGCCCTCCCTGGAGAAGCCAGAGACTGAAGCTGGGGCCTTTTGCATGCAAAGCAGGTGCTCTGCCACTAACAGCCCCTCCCTTAAACAGTTATTTAGATTAATGAACATGATTATATGAAGATGTTCCCTACTGAGTCCAAGTCCATCTCCCACCACTGCATTTATCTGCTCTGAAGCGCAGCAGACTTCCAGAACCTTGGCCAGCCTTGATACTGAACCCGAGACCTTCTGCATGCAAAGTATGTGCTCTGTCACACCGAGCTTCAGGCGCTTAAAAAAATTAATAAGGTGCAGCTTGCCATTCAGGGAAGGGGAGGATCCTTCATTTGCCAAAATCACTCTGCTGTGCAACTAGAGATGTAACATTTCCAGGGATTTTGAAGGCACAATGGAACCGCCGCCCACGTTGTTTTCTTCATCCCTCCCCACCCCCCACCCCGGGGGAAAAGCCCAAACATTTTGTAAAAAATCAAAATATATTGCAACACTTACTTTCTTATTAGACCTAAACTTATTTTACTGCTGTAACACATGAAATGCATCGTTTATAATCTAGTACAAATTCTATCTGGGATATTTATGAAACTGACAAAGCAATTCTATGCACGTTTATTCAGGTGTAAGGCTCACTCCATTTAGTGGAGCTTACTCCAAGGTAAGGGCACACAGAACTGCATCCTCAGGAGTATAAATGCCTTACAGTGCAATCTGATTATGTTTCAGCTCAGAATTAATCCCTACTCAGTTCAGTAGGGATTACCTGGGAGTAAGTGTGTATGGAAGCCTTCTCCAACCTTGTGCCCTCCAGATGTATTGGACTGCAACTCCCATCATCCCCGGGCAGCATGGAAGCCCAGCCTGGTGCCCTCCAGATGTGTTGGACTACAACATATCTGAATTTCAGCCATAGTTTTGTACAAGCAAATGGACAAGAGATGCAGCATACTCACTTATAGCACTATCTTCCCCAACTGAGCACCTTCCAGATGTATTGGAGTGCAATACATCTGGAATGGAATGCATTCCCAGCCAACATGGCCACTGCAGTCCAGTACATCTGTAGAGATGAAGTACTTGTTTCTCTAAACTAGATCAAAGGCAGAAAACAGCAATTTACACACATATACACATACAAAAGAAGGCCCTCTCATGAAGATGGCAGAACTGCTCAGGTGTTGGAATGCATCTTGAACATGAATGTGTTGGCTATGTCCACAGAAGCCTTTCCCAACCTGGGGCCCTCCAGAGGTTTTGGACTACAACTCCCATCAGCCCCAAATAACATGGGGTGGTGTAGTCCAAAACCTCTGGAGAGCACCATGTCAGGGAAGGCTAGTATACAGTAGACACAGGAATGACCATTGATGCGGATTGCCTTCCATGAAAATAGTCACGCCATACATTTTGCTTCAGTAAAAAGCATTTCACTCCTTGCAGAAGAAAACAAATTTCATAGAAGGATTTTTTCTTTTTTCACTCTTTGCCCAAATGTCCAATTTTTCCATTTGGGAAAAAATGGGGGGGGGGATTTCGAAAGAAAAATGAGGAAAACACATGCACACCACCAGATTTCACATCTGTATACACTAGCATTAGGCCAAAGAGGAGCCCTTGTTCTCCTTTACAACTGGTAAATCTCTGTTTGCTTGTATGTTTTTAAGGAGACAAAAAAGAAAAAGAAAATGGAAGTGGAGCCATTCATACGGCTCACCAAAGGTCATGGTTCAACCCACTCATAGGTCCTGGACTCCTGATACACTAGTTGACAAACCTCCAATGCTTCAAAGCAGCCTTCACCAACTTGATGCGCTCTAGATGTTCTGGACTCCAAATTCCATCATCCCTGACCATTGACCATACCGGCTTGGGGTGATGGAAGTTCTAGTCCAATACATCTGCCAGGCTCATGGTTGGGGAAGGCTGCTCTAGAGTATACTTGTGTGTACATCTCTAATAGATATATATGCATATTTACACTCACACACACCACATCCCCATCTTCATAACGAGGAAATACAACCAATGGGCCACATTCAAAGACATTCTAGAATAAACCAACAAAAATCCAACTTCATCTGTTGAAAAAAAATGTATTTGATTACTCGCGTAAAATTACAGTATCTCTGCTGTTAGTAAGTATTAAATGTTAAAAGAAACTGGGCCTATTTCCTTTCAGTTTTCCAAGAAAGTGCATGTAACAGTCCAAAGTATACTTCTCCCCCGCCCCGCCATACCTAATACAAAATAAACAAACACTATACTTGTTCTCTTGGTCAAAACGTTGGGTTTGAGCTCATTGGGAACATATGTACATTTTAATGAACTCAACATTTCTCGCCATATGTACAAGAGCATCTAAATTTGTCCATGGAAGGTTGTTCAAGATGCCTTTTATAGCAGCACAAAGTCCAGCACTTTTTTTTTTCTATAGTGAATATACCTACAAGGCAAAAGGTTTCCAAACTACCAAAACAACACTTTTGGATCTCCTCTAATCACCTGCGTGCTTATTTACTGTACAGAAACTTATTAACATCTAAGACGACTCCAGTAAAAAGCACAATACAAAGGACAATTCCAAAAGGAGAGAAAAGAAAGTTAAAATCTGCCCCCCCACACCAAAAAACTTAAAGCCGTTTTAATTTTAGAATAAAAATTTAAACCCCAAAAACAAACAACCGAGCCTGTTGTGAAGGATGCATATGGTTCAATTTTATATGGTCCATTTTCAATCCTCTACGCAAATCTGTTTGGAGAATTAAACAACGTATTTGCTGATAAAAATTTCCATTGGGATTGAAGTATACACATATACAGACTTTTTTATGAGAGAGAGAGAAAGAAAGAAATGAATTATGGAGGCATTGCATCACCACCAAAAGTTTATGTTAAACTGGATATAGAAAATAAGTTAAATGCCAGAAGGAGACCACCTAGCTGAACAGACTTGTGTTGCCATAAATGTTACAGCACTTTAGTCAATTAGTATTTAGTTCAAAATACAGAAGACCAAAGATAACGCTTGCATGTGTTTGCAAAGCAAAAATAAAAAAGAGGAAAAAAGGTTATATCACTAATAAATAAGCTGTTTTAGAACTCTAGATGTCGATCAGTGTACAAAAGGATGTCTTTTTAATGTTGCTGTTTTGTTGATTTGCCAAAATAAAAACAAAAAAACAAAAAAACCCACACAACCTTAGGTTGCAATATCTGCAGGAACGTTCGTAACATATGTCCTAATTCGTTACAATCTCTTTGCCGTCTTCCACAAAACGCGTGAAACGGAAGGCAGTCTCATTCTCGCTGCTTGCCATTTTCTCCAGACCAGCTAGAGGCGCGTTAGGTTCTGAATTCTGGAGCTTCTCCATGCTGCCCGTCAAGCCGCTAATAGGGGAACTGCCGCCATTGCCTATGCTTCCAGGAATTGGAGGGATGCCACCATTTTGAATGACGGAGATCTCATTCGTCTTCATGGCCAAGCCATTGGAGAGCGCTGCTGCGTACTGATTCCAGAAGCTAGACGGGTCTCCGTTGCCTGACCTCACAGCCAAATCTTTTGGAAACATGTCTGGAAATTTTACAGGGTTGCTTCCGAGAAAAGTCATGGGGCCATCCACAGAAAGCCGTCTGCCTCGCCTGGCAGGTGTGCTGTTCCACATATGGGTCCCCATGTGCACCTGAAAGAGACACTGGTTAGCAGTGGCATTCATGATTTTATGTTGGTTAAGAATAGCCTAAACACATTGTCCATTCTTCCAATCTAGGGCAAGGATGCTCAACTGTCAGCCTAGAGGCTGTACATAGCCTCCTCTCCCACACCACTTTTTTTTCCCGGTTGCTTGCTGGTGCACAGTGTGGTCTGAGGGCACATGATGCAGCCACCTTGCTAAAGCTAAATTGGTCTGGATCTGGTTAGCATCTGCGGGAGGGGGCATATGGGGATCCTATGTACACTACCTTCAAGTCCCATGATGGAAAAAGATGGGATGCAAATATAAACAAACATCAGGTTTTAGTCAAAGTATATTAAAAAGCTTGCCTACCATTTCACTTGCCAAGGAAGTAAGAACAGCAGCATTTTTTCAGGTTGTATAAAAGAAGAGATAGTCCAGACCTTTAATGGGATGGCACTCTTTTGGATTTTGTATGTAACGAATCCATAAATGCACATGTTTGCATGTCATATTCCAACCTTCCCCAACCTGTTGCCCCCCAGATCTGTTGGACTACAACTCCAAGAATCTCACAGCCAGCCATGTAGTCTAACACATCTGGAGGGAAATAGGTTGGGGAAGGCTGTCGTACTCTGTAACTGGGACCAGGTGGCACCAAATTTATTGTGGACCTTGACTGGCATCAGTTTTTGCAGCAACACACACTTCCAGCCCTAAACCACTGTCTGAAGACCAGAAGTACCCCCACCTCTGAGAATACAGAACTTGGCCATTCCTGTTCCAGAAGACCACGATAAAGGCTGAAAGGATACGATTCCCCATTCAAATCAGTAATAACCAGCAAACATTCACCTGGTTCAACAGAAATAGCCTACATTTATCCTGCCACCAATACCTTGCTTATTACTGTTTTTAAAATAATAATTCAACATATTTAGTTTAGAGTGGAGCCTACATCCACTTCCACTGTAATGCCAACTGCTGTATATAAGCCACCCATTCCCTTATAAGTGTACTTCTGAGTAGTTCAAAAGCATTCCCCACTGATTGCTCATTGGAAGGCCTGAAAGTAGTTACATGTTTCATATCACCTACAAAAACCTCTAGAGGGATATCCGATGAACAGGAAAACAGAAATGTACATTTGAAAGTTCTCCACTGGTGTTCCACAGATTATATGCATTTGCTTTTTTAACACATACCAGTAAACATAATTGCTAGAAAACCAATCAAAGTGAGTAGTTGAAACTTTGTGCTGCACAGTGAAGTAACCCAACTGTAAAGAGAGGATTTGTTACTATGCTGTGTATGTATCTCACTTCCCCAGTACTTTTAATTGGGGGATCTGTAGATACCTGCATTCACACAAAAATTAATCTTGAATCTCAAATGGTGACTACATTATGCACATTTACGCAAATACACTTCCCTTTGATATGCAAGTTGTAATTGGTCAGAAATTAAGAACATTTTTGGAAGGGACAGAAGAAGTAAGAGGACATGAGCTGCACCGAATATCAGAGGCAGAAGATATGTATAAGGATGGAGGATGCCAAGGGTAGTCTAGGGAAAGCATATCACCTGAATAAACAAACCCAATAATCTTTCGACTGGTGGAACCTGGACCTTCACCTTCACCAGAAGCCCATTTTTTAAGGTTCCACCCCTGCACCTTTTCCAAGAGTCAAAGTTGAAGTTCCTGGGAAAAGCAAGTCAGTCCTATGCTATACATCCACAGGGTGAGACATGGCAAGAAACCAAATGCCTTGTTCTTACCATTCCTGCCCAAAGCAAAGCTTTCTGCTCCTTTACTCTGTAGACTTCATGCTTGCAATTAGGTATCAGTAATCTAAGGGATTAAGCTCCCCCACTCTATGCACTAAGCATGATAGTTGAGTATACATCAGTGTTTCATGCTGCAGAATCCATATAGCATGAAAGACGTACACCTACAGACACGTGTCATTAAGCCCTGATCATAGTTTCCAGACATGTGACATTGGCATCTGCCATTCACATTTTACATGGGAACACCAGAGGACACACAGGAATCATGTTTTCCATGCATGAAGCGGGGAGCTACCTAAAAATGACACACAGGAGGCAGAGATCGATACGAAAAACTAACTAACTAAAGCCTTTTCGCCAACTGCAACTCAGCATCTTCAGCAAAACAGAGCATTATAAGGAGGTGTCGGGGGGAAGTACCTTAAGGTTCCCTTTTGTTGTGAAAGCTCTTCCGCATATAGTGCAGGCAAAAGGCTTCTCCCCTGTATGGGTTCTTTCATGGATCTGCAAAGCGCTGGAGGATGAAAACGTTTTTCCACATGTGTTGCAGTAGTGCTGCTTTGGCGTTCTTCTGGGCAGAGCCGGAAGCAAGACGGGTGACGTTGCTGAAGGTGGCAAAGGCCCTGAAGGAAGTAGGCTGGATGATGTCTCTTTGCTGTCCTGAGGAGAGCCGTGTACAAAACCGTTGACCTCAGTTTTTATAAGAGACGAGGCTGAATTAGTGGGTACCACTGCTGAAGAGTTCTGATTGGGGCCAAGGTTCGAATTGGGTTCAAAGAGCTGGGATGGTAGATCTCGCATTTGATGTGTCAACATATGCTGCTTCAAATTACCCTTTGTGGAAAAGCCACGATTGCAAACTGTGCAAATAAATGGTCTCTCTTTGGTATGACTCCTGTAATGAATGTCCAAGGCACTCTGACAAGCAAACGTTTTTCCACAAATGTCACATGCCGTGTTCTTAAGTTTGCCTCTGTCTCGGAAAGGAAACAGCATGCTCAAGGACTCTTCTTTAATCATTTTCTCTGGGTTGCCTGACGTCAAGTCCAAAGCGCCACCATTTGCAAGGGCCAGTGGCCAACCATTGGCAAACTCGCTTGATAAAGTTCTTGGTGGTTTCTCTTCAACGCCTGGCAGTTTGTGATAATCAGCCGTGCTGTTGGACGGGGACAAGGCCTGCATGGAAGAGGTAGACTCCGAGATAGCAGGACTTCCAGCGCTTTGGCTTTCCATATCACCACCGACAGAGGATGAATCATTTGTCATTACGTCCCCTTCCACTGACCCATTCTCCACAGACTTTAAACTTGCTTGGAGCTGTTCAGCAAGCTCTGCATTGATCATCTTCATCTGATTTTCTAAAGCAGCAATACTTGACATTTCTAGTGGCAATGGGGAAGAAGATAAACTATCTTGAGATGCATCAATGGATTTAGGTGTATCCGGTACACTACTGTCAGGACAGTCTTCCAAGTTCTCATCAGAGAAGTTATCCAGATCATCAAAGTTCTTTTCATCAAAAGACCCTGTATCAGACTCCATCGATTCAGGATAGTTTTCCGTCACAGGTGTGTTAGGTATCTGGCCACCCATGTGCATTCTGATGTGCTGCTGTAGCACGACAGCATTGGTGAACTTTTTCTGGCAAATTGGGCAGGAATGTTGCACTCTCAGTGGGGGCATGGCACGGTGAACGCTATAATGGGTCTTTAGATTTCCTTTTGTTGTGAAGGCGCGGCCACAGATTTTGCACTTAAATGGCCTTTCACCGGTATGCGTGCGGTAGTGCATTTTCAAAGCACTCTGGCAACTAAGAACTCGGTGGCAAATGATGCACTCATTGGGATCAGTTGCCTTTTTATCAATATTTTCCACTAGTTGCTGCAGCTTGGAAGTCTCAGAGGCCGGTGTTACATCCAGCAGCCCTCCAAATGGAAACTTGGCCTTAAATTGTTCTGACATGAGAGGCATCAGTGGATTGGTGAAAGTGACCACACTGTTGGAACCCAAATCTGCTGTTGGCGAGGTTATGGAATTGTCCAGACTAGCAGAGGCACTGGGCGTCTGAGTGCTTTCTTCTGGTTTGTCATTGAAGGACAACAACACACCCACCTCCCCTTCAGCTATGTGGCCATTTGCATTTTTCCCAGCAGGATCAATGGCGCCAGAGTCACTTTTGACAGAACATGGGGGACTAGAAGAAGGATGAGTGATGGGAATAGGTTGAGGTTCCTCTGTTTTGATAAAAGGAGTCAAGCTTGGAAGGGTGGGTGGAAGCGGTAGGCCAACTGATGTTGTCAGAGTTGATAACACTGGCTTGCTGTCCAGCCAGCTGGTTACAGGTTTCTCTGGTGGTATTGACATTCCATATGGGATGCCTGTACTTGTGGGAATGTTGTCCAAATGCTCTGGCACTGGGTATGGGTTCATTTGAATGTGAGGATATTTTTCTTTATGACGCTGAAAATGGACTTTTAAGTTCCCCTTGGTGGAAAACCGGTTTCCACAGATGTTGCATTTAAATGGCCTCTCCCCCGTGTGAGAACGTAAATGGATCTGCAAGGCACTGTCACTCCCAAACACTTTTGCACAGAACCTGCATTTATGCTTAAAGAATGCTTCATCGGAACAACTTTTTGCTTCAAAGGTAGCTAGGCTGGGGGGCTTACTTTTCCTCTGCTGGGCCAGAGCAGCCAATGAGTTCAAGTCCTCTGCAGGCGTTCCGAGAGTTGACAAAGGATTGGGGAACACAGAGTTGCTAGGGGTGGGTTGAGGTAGAAGAGGGTTTGACACGGGGCTTAATAAACTGCTTATTGCAAAAACTGGTGAGGATGACGTGGTCACTGGCGGATTGCCGAGCTGTGGGCCACCAGCATTTGTAGCCACTTTGTCAGAGGATGTTGTCACAATTGCTGCTGCAGACAGGTTAATATTTGGAGATGAGCCGCTACTGGATGGAATCATAGTGTTGCCAGGATTGCTCTGAGGTAGCTGTAGAGGGGGTAGTTGCTTCACACCACTGATGCTGGCAGACTGGCTAGCTAAGCTTTGTGCCAAGCCAGCCGCTGCAGCCAGCTGCTGGGATAAATGGGAACTTAATGTGGACAAGGGGTTGGCAGATGTTCGTAATGTACTCTGAGATGGGCTAGGAGAGGTTGGCAGGTCCGCATTCTGGGAAGCCAGCAATAATATTTGGTGACGGATTTGTTCAATCAATTGCAACTGGTGGATCTGTTGCTGCTGCAAAGCCAAGAGCTGCTCCATCAGGGCAGGGACGGCCAGCTTGCTCGTCGAGGCACCATTGCACCGTGCTTCCTGGGAGAACTGTGCAACCGCCACTTTTGTGCTCTGAAGGTTTTCAATGATGACGTTGCTATTGATCATTGAGAAGTTGCCTAGCATGGTCAGATCCCCTAGTTGAGGTAGAGAGGTTGTTGTAGCTGAGGTACCCATGGTGGAGCAGTTACTGCTTGCAATACTATTGTTGACATTCTGGGAACTACTGCTAGTGCTCTTGCTAATGCCGGAAGCCTCCACGTCCATGGATTCTTCCTTCTCAAGTTTGTTGTTATGCTCAGAAAGGTCGCTGCGGTCTACTTGATCCATGTTATTAACTGTGTCATTCCTCTGTTCATCAGGATTATCAGTAGGGGAGCTCGGAGGGAAGGCTTCAGAAGGAGAAACGGGATTTTCATTCACAATTAAAACTAATTGATTTTTAGTACAGTTCTTCTTGTGTTGCAGGAGATCCGGGAGTTCAAAGAACTCGGCACAGCATCTGCCACAGACGTGGGCATCCTTTGCCTTGGTGGTTCGATTTGTTTGACCCTTCTGCTTGTCTCCTAAAACATCAAGGCAAGGGAAGGTGGGGAGAAAAGAGCAAGGTTAGCAACTGAACAGAAATACAAACTGATCGCTAAGATAGGGGTAGGAAATTTTAAGACTCACAGAGTGCATCTGTCTCACAAAGGCAACCACGCTCAGAAAAGCATGCTCCTCCCCACCCTCTCCATTTTGCTACACTCTTCCATTTTATCCAAGCACAGTCTGATTTTTTGTTACCTGTTCCCAGATAAACAAGTATCCCTATTTCTCGTGTGTGTGTGTGTGTGTGTTTTAAAGTTCAATAGTGTGCAATGGTGTAGTTATGTAATTTTAGAGCCTGGACTTAATGATCTTAAGGGGAGAGGGATATTTCTCCTGTCTCCTTTCCCACCCCACCATTCCATGCTTTATAACTGCTTCTACATTCCTAATATGTTAGAGGAAACAGACAAACCACCCAACAACTCATTCCCAAACCTGACAAAAAGGAAATATTGGGAGCATGGGCAACTTGAATGCATGTGCACAGAGCATGTGCATTTTAAACTCACTTCAATTGTAGTGCCATTCTGACTACAGGGATAAAATGGAGTTTACTTCTGCTGCCCTGAACCACTGATGTTCGGTGACTAAACACATTTACTTGGGAATAAGTGCCATTTTGTTGTAGAAAAGGGTGTGACTATAAAAGGTTTTTACAATTAAGAAGGAAACGGATGCTGAGGAAAGCAGTCTTCCCCTGCCCCAGATCTGCGTGCCAGGCCTGTTTGCTACTCCCCCATTTCCTGCCACTCTAAGGGGTCATTTGTGAGCCCCCTGGGCTGCAGGGCCCTGAGGTCCTGTTCTCAGGGCCCCGCAGCTAGTACAGCTAGCGGTACAGCTATTGGTAAAGTCCTAGCTGTACTGCTGCACTTATATGGTCGGTAATGCCCCTCCTACATGATGTCTAGAAGTTAAATCTTCTTTTCCAGTACTTTTCCAGCTGCACTGGCTGCCAGTCCATGTCCAGACCCAACTCAAAGCGCTGCTATTGACATTCAAAGCCCTA
This sequence comes from Heloderma suspectum, assembly GCF_057233095.1. Taxonomy (NCBI): domain Eukaryota; kingdom Metazoa; phylum Chordata; class Lepidosauria; order Squamata; family Helodermatidae; genus Heloderma; species Heloderma suspectum. Next base: position 14,530,774 of record NC_139465.1, on the reverse strand, counting down.
AACGGCTTACGGCCAGGTTATCTGATGGATCCTCTCCTCCCATATGTACCTGCCTGGACCCTAAGATCACCTTCCAGGGTCCTTCTCTGTGAGCCCCTGCCAAAGGAAGTGAGGTGGGTGGCCACCAGGAAGAGGGCCTTTTCTGCTGTGGCACCCCGGCTGCGGAATGAGCTCCCTAGAGAGGTTCGTCTGGCACCTACATTGCACTCCTTTCAGTGCCAGGTGAAGGCCTCCCCTTCACAGCATTTTAGTACTCTGGTCTTGTAGCACTGCTGTTTTAAATCTGCACTTTAAATCTCTGCATTGCTGCTAGGTTTTATTCTGGTTGCCCTTCTATATTATAATTTTAATCTTTCATATTTTATACTGTTTTATGTTGTACTTCGTGTTTTTAATTTTTGTGAACTGCCCAGAAAGCTTCAGCTATTGGGCAGTATAGAAATACATAAATACATACATACTTCTCTGGTTGGGAGAAGCAGTGGATTCATTTGACTCTAGCGCACATCTATGTGCATGAACACTAAAGTGCTGCAAAGTGCAGTGTGTACCATTTCACACCCTGCAGCTGGTCAGGTTCATACTGAATTATTCAGCATAACAACATATGATAGAAACATTACTAGAGATTTCTGCCCCCTGTATTTTGGCTAAAAGAACAAACACCACCTTGCATTGGTTTTAAATGCAAAGATAGGCTACTGTAGAGTAAAAGGAATACAGTGTATAGTGGGTAGAGAACAGCCTTCAGCAAAGTATAAGTAGGGATGGATGGATGGACGGATGGATCTATTTTCAGCCCATGTCAATTTCACACACATTAATTCATAAGTCTGTTCTGTCCCTCTTCCACATTCATCTACATTTTTAAAAAATCTGCATGAAAATTCGTATTAAACTTATGTTTTTGAAAGTGAGTTTTTGCACAAAGTTCACATTTATAAACATGTTTTATCACAAAGACACATAGTTAAACATATTCTGTTCTAAAACACATATGTTTGAAAATGCTTTTTGGTAATATTTGAGCTGAGAACTGCATCACAAAATCTGGAGAAGCACAAAATCCGATGGATCATTTAGGGTGCAATCTTATGCATGTTTAGACAGAAAAAAGTAGGACCATGGAAGTGTGTGTGTGTGTGTGTGTGTGTGTGTCAGGCAGTGTCACAAGAAGGTGTTACAAGTTGGTGGAGTGTCCAAATCTTTAACTAGGATTTCTGTTTCCCTTCCTTTTCCTACCCTGCAGATATCACCCCTTAGCAACAGTGCAGGGCAGCCTTCCTGAACCTAGTAGTCTCCAGGTGTTTTGGACCACAACTCCCATCATCCTTAACCACCTGTCACGCTGGCTGGAGAATGATGGGAACAGTAGTTCAAAACATCTGGAGGGCACCAGGATGGGGAAGGCTTGTGTAGGGCTTCCTGAGCTGAGGAGGAAACCTATAGGCCTATATGTTGTATATCTTTTTTTCTCCAAGTCGTTTTAGTGCAATCTGCTGCTCAGTTTCTTCCCTCTCCTCTGCTGCACCAAAAGAGACCAAGAACGGCCACACACACCAAAAAAGAAAAGATCAATACTGTGACTTCACAAAGGTTGCCCATGACTGATTTTTAAGACTGTACAAGGGGAAGCTTTTATGGATACCCATGTCTTAGATGATCATTTCCTTCAGATAATCCATCAAAATATAAAATAGTATGAAGTGAAGACATTGGGGTATAATGAAATTCCATAGTATGGTATTGATTTCCAATGTTTCATACTGCTTATTGCCTAGTTGTCCACCGAGTGGCAAATCAACCATTTGAAGGACTCATTAGACTCTCAAGTCTCCTGTCAACCTTGTTCATCTTCAACAGATTCAAAGATACCTTTGACAGTCGCCCCATCACTAAACTAATTTGTAGTCATTCAAGGTCCCAATCAGCTGCTGACAAGAAAGAAGGTTGGGGGGAGCACATATCACCAGAGCTTCAGGTTGACATGAACCGATAAACAAACGAGCAAGCTTTGGAGTTCTAGCGAAACACCAAGCTAACTCTGATCTTTCTACAAAAGACCGGTTTCTCCCTTCCAAAGTTCTTTTTATTGCATCTAAAGGCTTTGTTGAAGAGAAAATGAAAAAAGGGAGAAATCCCTTGTCCAAGAATAATATTCATATTTCCACAATAAAGCATTTGTTGTCTAATCCTACTTATGGTGCTTAGTTGAAGACTGCAAAGTTATTCTGTACACTGCTTTTGCTCAGCAAACCCCAAGTAGCTCTCTATGCATTATGGATTTCACTGGTGAAAATATTGCAGCCAATGCTACACTTGCTGAGCACATTTTCAGCCTTACCTTAAAGGGGTTTACTCCAAATTAATCCCTACTGAATGCAATGGAACTACTTCCACTAAGTATGGTCCGAACTGATGCATCAGTTGGAAGCTGAGTCCCTAATCAACAGGACTTGCTTCCAACTGAATATGCTTAGGATCAGGGTGTTAGGTTGCCTTTTTATGATGCCAACTCTATCCTCAACCATACCAGTATAAATCTCTGGGTAGCTCCATTGTGAATATACAAGTTCTCCCAACTCCTTGTAGTCATTGTAATTTTACAACCATGAAGATTAGATCAGAGTATGACCTCATATCTATAAAAGCAGCATTAAAAACTTTACATTTCTGGGAAAGGGGAAAAAAACCATCAAAGGGGTGGGGGGGGGAGAGAGAGAAGAAGAAGAGCTGTTAAGAGAAAATGTTTCTATACAATAAGAAATCAATCCAGGTTGTTAAGGTTGATAACCTTATGCAATCTTCCCTGTCTGAGTGCATATCAAAACTATTTGCTTTTAACTGTTGTCAATTGTTTAACAGATAGCTCTGAACCTTTCATTAGAAAAACCCTTTCATTTCATGTTTGTTATCACTGGTTGCTCCCTTTTCTTATCGCTAAGATCCATTTGTAAATTAAATGTTTCAAAGAAGAAGAAGAAGAAGAAGAAGAAGAAGAAGAAGAACCTCCTCTGACTTCAAACTAGCTGATCTTATTCAAGAGAAGGATGGCTCCCTATTGTTTTCTCAGCATGAAGACACAAATTCTCTTGTACAGATTGTGTGTGGTCAACTTAGAAAAGCCAGGGGAAGGGGGGGGGGAGCCCGTTTAATTCAAGGATTACCTCCCTGCCTGTTTTGCCGCAACACTAAAATCAGATAATAGGTAGTTTCCATGACTTCCAAATTAAATCTCAGAAGAAAAAAACGAACATAAAAAAAGTTCCTGGAA